>NW_019723908.1:555980-556505 GCF_002891405.2 Cryptotermes secundus
GCAGGGGAAGCCGAAGTACTCGGAGAAAACCCGCCCCAGCGCCACTTTGTCCACCACAAATCCCACTTGACAGACCCGGGAAGCTAGCGACTAACCGCTTGAGCTATTGCGCGGCCTGGCTTAAGTACTGAATGAAATTCCCATGTACCCATAGGTTCTTTATGTCCAGATCAACTTAACCTCCTTAGCTTAATCATCAGGTAACTCTGAACAGGAATAACTGGGCGACAGGGGTTTATTTCTGGCTGGGACAGAAACTCTCCCTTTCTCATATCCATTCTCTCCCTCATGTCAACCAGTGGCTACCAGAGGATGTTTTGTTGGAGAGAAACCGGCCGGATCATGCAACTGACTTCTCAGCTTCATATTATTAACAATATTTGGTGGAAGTACAAATTATGATGCTTGTCATTATGTAATTTTCTTTCATCCTTCAATTATTTTTTCCATCTTAGTTCTCTGTATTATTCTGAACACCATGTTCTTAACGGAATATACAGAGTCGATTTTTACAGTAAGGTGAGA
>NW_019723908.1:557396-557742 GCF_002891405.2 Cryptotermes secundus
AATTTGAGTGAGACGTGGATCGGGCATTGAAGTCAGTGTGCTGTGAAGGAGATTCCACGTGAGGTGCTAGGCGACTCCACCCTCTCCACAGTAGACCTACCTGTAATGTAGCAGCTGCGGCGAAACTCATTATCTCAGATCGTTGCAATGACTCTCTTCGAGACAGCAAGGGGCCATCTACCTACGCAGTGTACTTTTATCTCTTTTATTTCAGTTTCTGCGTATCTATCTATCTATCTATCTATCTATCTATCTATCTATCTATCTATCTATCTATCTATCTGTCTGTCTGTCTGTCTGTCTGTCTGTCTGTCTGTCTGTCTGTCTGTCTGTCTGTCTGTCTGTC
>NW_019723908.1:557797-603326 GCF_002891405.2 Cryptotermes secundus
CGTCCATCCATCTATCCGTCCGTCCGTCCATCCACCCATCCGTCTATCCGTCTGTCTGTCTGTCTGTCAGTCGTTCCGTCCCATCTATCTATCCGCCCATTCCCATTCATATTAATTGTACGGCATGAGAGCAGTGTTGGTTGAATCTTGGTTTATTTAGTGACACTTTCCAACTGTATGGATTATATTTTCTAGATTCATTCATCAGCAATCTGTCAAGACGACAGGTCCACAGTCTCTTCCAAAACAGTTCTTCCACTTGATGCGATCTAGAGCTTTCTCATTCAAATGAAAATATCCTTTTCTGTCCCCAAGGTCATCCAGCATCTTCTTACGGCTTCTTCTTCGTCTTCTGGTCACTTCTATCCGCCCCTCTATCTTTCCTTCAATAACTTCTTTTAGAAGGCAATTACCGCGTAAGATATGAATTTTCTAGAAATATTGTAAAATTTGTGATCGATGAACTGGAACGGATATGAAAGGAAGTAATTGTGACCAACTTTAATGTACAGTCCCTGAATTTTCTTGGACAGACAAGGGGAAAGGACGGATATCACAGTGAGAACAGCTGGCCTCCGGCCTGGGGCGTGGCTCTGGCCGTCTCCATGCTCGCACGCCGTGGATCACCGATGCATGCGAAGCAGTAAGGGTCATCTGATTAGGGACCAACCAACCACAGTGTGAATGACGGTACTGTTGCACTAAATGATGGATGGATCTTTTTCATCAGTGGAACAGAACCAACTGATGTGTTTAATTCGCATGGCAACTACTCTCCTGCTTATTTTACTGAATATTTTAACGAAGAAATGAAAATAAAGCTAAAATGCGTCTTTTATAAGTTTTCGCGACCCACACTACATCAGCGCACAGAGACAGAAGTGGAAATGTGTATTCCTGTGCAGTACATAGGTTACAATTGATAAATGCATTCTTCCGGGGTGTCCTCGTTTCGGTAAGCTCATTCGCTATAACGAACAGGCTACGGGCTGGACGACCGAATAATGAGGCTTCGAGTCCCCGCAGATTTTTTTTTTTCCCCCACAGGTTTGAGTCCTGTTCTGGCGACCAGCAAGACTCGTATCCAATTAATATTTAGGGCTCTCTCTTGAGGATAAATGCGGCCGGTGTGAAGCTCAACATATACCTCTATCTAGTGCGTAGATTGGGTGAATTGTGCTACAAGTCTGAAGGTCGCGGGTTCGAGTCCCGACGAGGTTTATTTTTTCAATTGACCTTAACCTTCCAGCCGCATTATGGCCCTGTGGTCGACTAAGACTCTTAACAGAAATGAGTACCAGGAATCTTCATGGGGGGTAAATGGCGGCCGGGGCGTAAGGCTGATATCCATACCACCAAATGTAAACTGATTGTCTAGATAATGTGGGAACCTCGACGTCTCACAACCCGATGGGCCTCCATGGCCTGTTACAGGGATAGCTTTACTTTCAGTGCCTAGGTTAAGAAGGGATGGAGCTATACTTCTACTCCTCCATTCATCTTCATGGCGTTATCTTTACCCGCGCTGCATCGGTCTTTTTGGCCATTTATTGCAAATATTAATCAACTGGAAAGCTTCAGTTATCGCATTGTATAATGGAAAGATGCTTTATTTGGTTCCTGTAAATATTTGCCGCACCGAAAATGTCTGAAGTAGTAACTGATGCATCAGAACAAAATGTGACAACGTTTCTAGATTTTCCGGATGTGATATTCTCGCGGTTGTCATTCTAAGGAATACTATCTTACGGGATGTTACGCCGTGAAGTCTGGTAGAGTTTTACAGTCATTGCTGTTCCATCACCTTGATGTTACGAGAGTGAGTCGAGCAAGCAGAAAGCAGTCTTTTTGCTCCTTTCTTAGATTATTCTTCGATTCTGAAGATAGAGGCACTGCGGTCTTCGAAAACGTCAGCAAACTTATACCAGAGTACAGGCGTCATATCAAACAAGGCTGATATACGTAGGTTTACTTGCTTTCCATGTTAATTTAAGTTTACGAAGTGGAGTAAGATAAGAGTAAATTTGTCCCTGTGCTTAACTAATTACCAAGAAGGCGTATGGGGGGAATGAATGTATAGATCCATGTTTTCTTGACCTTGGCACTAGCTGGAGATGAGTGATCAGCTTCACGCTCCGTCCGCTTTTTCTCCGGGGAAAGAGCCCCCGGTACCCATTGGATAGGAGGTTGGGTGGACCCCAGAGCCGGTCTGGACGACGCGGAGAAGAGAAAATTCTTGATCCTACCGGGACCCGAAATCCGACCCCTCCGTCGTCCAGCCCATAGCCAGTCGCTATACCGATTATGCTTTCACTGCTCCTGAGGAGAGGAGTAAGAAAATAAAATATCATGGAAACATTTCTGTACTTTCGGAGATGAAGAAGTGCTTACAGACCGAAGTAATGTCCTTCATGGAGAGATTTCCTCATGAGAATCTTAAGTCAATTAGCTGGTCAAGAAATTATTCGCCTTTTATGAAATTCGATTATTTATTTATGAGTTTTTAAGAGTTAGCTATCGGAACCTACCCTGGCACAGCTGAATCTAGTTGACACCCCCGTACTCTTGTTCCTTTAGCTAATTTTTAATACTAATCTCCCATGTGACCCCAGGTCTCGCAAACTCCGACTGGTGAATCAGTATCCTTCATGTATATGTCTTCTCTTACGTACCCTACGCAAGGACCGTGCATATAGGAATGTGTAATCCACCGCATCGGTCTTTTATAAATGTAAGCCTTGTTTCTCCTCAGAGAAACTCAGTCTTGAGCGAGCCATTATTTGAGCTTGGACTTTTTCCAAGTCAGGTAATGCATACTGTCAGCAAACACCGTTCTGTAGCCTAGTATCACTTTGGAATAGATTGTCATGTGTAATCTTCTGTTATACATTTTCCATTATCATTATTTCTAAAATTTAATCTTTTTAAGTGCATCTCAGAACCAAGCGGAAGGTTGTTTTCTCGAAACATTATGTAATGCTTGTATTTTACGCCTCCCGGTACGAAAGCAAATCCTGGTATACGTTCCACATATCGTAGTTGGTTGAAACACTATGCTACAAGCCAGAAGGTCGCAGTTTCGATTCCCGATAGGGTTACTGGATTTTTAAATTGACCTAATCGTTCCAGCCACACTATGACCTTGAGGTCGAATCAGCCTTTAACAGAAATGAGTATCAGGAATATTCTTGGGGGTGAAGTGAGGGCGGCGCATAAGGGTGACAACTTCGCCGGCATCTGTGAGCCGATTGTCTAGAGAAAATGTGGGAGCCTCGACGTCTCACAACCGTATTGGCTTCAACAACCTGTTACAGAGATAGCTTTATCTTCTTTTACCCTCATTCCGTACTTGACGAAAGCATAATATGGCTTAACTCAAAGCACAATGCATTCTGGTAGCATATATATATATATATATGTTTGTAGTCCCCCATAATTTAGGTATACCATCATCATGTAGAAAGTCTAGTTGATAAGATCTTGGGTCTGTAGCTTTCTGAATGTACGTGTAGTGTTGCTAATTTGCGCTGAAGTTTTTAAAGATCAGAGCACCAGAATGAAGCACTTCCCTTGCACATCGCATCCTTCCATTCACAGTTGCATATACACATACTAATGTCATTGATAGGAATTATGTGTGGGTTTCTTTGACGGAGTATTGAGAGGGACAGACCATGGACTCCTACCGCTGCGACGGTGTTATATATGGCCTCAGGTCCAAGGCTTGTACATTGGAATGACAATATTTATAGCAGGCAAGTTCTACAAGGCCTTCACAACGTATTGGGCTTACTATAAAACCAGTCTGAAGCTAGCTTGCATGACCCTTGTTTAACTCTTATATATATGTTGCCTTTACCAAAGCTATACTCCAGAGAAAGTTCAGTTAGATTAAATAAATTAAAGGTCTCTGTGAATATTATCTGTATAAACTAACACAAAACGAAAGAGAGATGCGTCTTTCTAAATCTTCATTTGCATATCGACAAAGATGACTTGAGATCTTCAGTTCCATTAGTTTTAGATAATTTGAAGTCGTAATTATTTGTTTGCCGGTCACGGTAGCCCAGCGGTTTAAGGCATGTACTGTCTTCGCTCGCTTGGAAACTGGGATCGTGGGTTCGAATCCCACTCAGAGCATGGATGTTTACTTTAGTTTGTGTGTGTGCGTTTTTCTGTGTTCGTGTACAGGTAGAAGCCTTGCGAGGAGCTGCGGTAGGAGTCCTACCGAATGTGTAAGATCTAGAAAAACCGAAGTGATTGGAGTTCATGGAGGTAGGCCTAGGCCCACTGGGGTTGTAGTGCCAAGGGGGGGGAGAGAAGAAAAAATTAGTTGTTTATGTTATAAGCGAACTTGCGAATTGCTTCGTATACACGGTCTGACCTCAAATCACGATTTCTGTCCTTAACAGGGGTCAAGTTCGAGAGTGAAGGACGGTGTTTGGAATGTTCTGCCGTGATAGCTAAGAGAGAACTGAATTTAAATTCGTGTTACGAAACCACTAATGAATCAAAGGGGATTTGATATGTCAACCACGTGAGACTATGAGGAAGCGAGATTTTGTCGTGTATCGGATTTCAGCAGAGTACGGTTATGGATATGACGTAAAAACAATTGTTCTTCCTGTTATCGTCTTACTCAATTTCTTCTGTTTCCTGCTCTCTTCCTTATTGTCACCTTATGCGCTCCGTGTTCTCTTCCTGCTCCTTCTCAAGTGCCTTCTGCCTTCAGGGTTTGAAATGTTTAGGAAGTCGTACATTTCATTGCGCAGATTCTGCCGCCAGTAACATAAGCACGTGACTCGTCATGGCCAAGTTACTGTTGTTACTGTCATCTTTAGGGGCACGCGATTGAGGCACTATGCTACAAGCCGGAAGGTCGCGGGTTCAAGTCCCGATGAGGTCATTGGATCTTTTTCAGTTGAACTAATCCTTCCAGCCGCATTATGGCCCTGGGGCCGACTCAGCCTCTAACAGAAATGAGTACCAGGAATCTTCCTGGGGCGTAAATGACGGCCGGCGACTAGAGCTGGCAACCTCACCGCCATCTATGAGCCGATTGTCTAGATAATGTGGGAGCCTCAACATCTCACAACCCTATGGGCCTCCAAGGCGGTTACAGGGATACCTTTATTTTTTTACTGTAATCGATATCATCATCATTATCATCACAGTTTTGCATTGACCTTGCATGTACGTTTCACGGTTTATTCTACGACCTTAATCAGTAACGATTAGGAAGGCATGTGGCAGAAACAGATTGTGCCTATTATAATTATTATTCTATAATTTTTCCTGGAGCCGCTGAAGAAAACCACATAATATCTACTAGATTGCTGGTCTCCAGGCCGAGATCTGAACACGGGGCCTCCGAGGTACGAAGTAAGGTAATAAACGTTAGACCGCTATGTTCCGTTGTTTTCATGTACACTCACAATCACATATATATGTAACTTTGTCAAGCATAGAATAAAGCCATAAAGGCGTATGGGGGAGTGAATATACAGATCCACGTTTTATTCACCCATAGGTGAATGGTCACCTTCATGCCCTGGCAATTTTTTTTTTCTGGGGAAAAACCCCCGGTACCCATTGGATAGGAGTTTGGTGGACCCTAAAGGCAGTCTGGATGATATGGAGAAGAGAAAATTAATTCTTGACCCTACCGGTACGCGAACTCCGACCCCTCGGTCGCCCAGCCCGTAGCTAGTCGCTATGCCGACAGAGCCATTCTGACTCCCTTACTCATGGCCCATACAATAAAAATCTTCGTCTAATATTGATATCATTATTTATTTATTTAACTGCAAATTGGTTTTTACCCGGTGGCAGTGGTGCTGCAACAAGATACAACACACAAATAACACACATCACACAAAATACGTAACACATGACACTCAAACAAAATAGAGCACACAAAACTACACAAAAACAAAGGACACATTACACACGATTCATACAATGCAAATATAATTACAACAACAACAAATACAGTTACAACTACAATTATATAAATTAAGAGTAATAAAAATAAGCATACTGTACCCTAAGCAGTAATAGCAATGAAATGCGTAATGTCGTGAACTGATGCACTTACATTTCGCCATGACTTTCCCTTCATTCCACGTCATTATATTTCCGCACCCTTCTCGTCCTCACCACAATTTACTTCCATTTACCTCACCTTCACTTCACTTCACCTCACCTCCACTTCCCTTTACCTCACCTTCACTTCACTTCATTTCACTTCACCTCCACTTCCCTTCACCTCACCTCACCTCACTTCACTTCACTTCACCTCACCTCCACTTCCCTTTAACTCACCTTCACTTCACTTCACTTCAGCTCCACTTCCCTTCACCTCACCTCACCTCACTTCACTTCACTTCACCTCACTTCACTTCTACTGCATTGTTGGCTTATTTGTCCCCACACCTTCACTTCGCCTTCATTATCACTTTCCTAACCCTTTTCCGATTCGTTAGACCAGAATTTTATATGGCGGGAAGCGCTTCTTAATTTCTGATTCTTGGAGAAGTTGTGCCGCGTTAACTACCCTTGCCGTCACCACCATCATTAGCTTTACCATAATTATATGGAGCCTATCACAGTGGCCACTCTCTATAAAACATAAAATATCTTCGCCCGCTCAGACACTAGGATCGTGGTTTCAAATCCCGTTTGAGTTATGGATGCCTGTCAGCGTATATTCTGTGTTTGTGTTGTCCTGTGTAGGTAGCGGCCTTGCGGCAAGGCTGATCACCCGTCCCAGTGATGCTACCGACTGTCTATAAAATCAATAGTTCCGGATTAATTTTGGTGGGAAACAAACGAGAGGGCCTATTACGAACGGCAAAAGAAGAAGAATGAAATGAGCCGTAATAGTTTGTTCTGTAAAGTGATCGATAAATATCCCAATGTCGTACTCGGTTTCTGGGTGCGGTAGGTCTGCCAAAACTACCCTCTGACTCTGTTTCTGGTGGTAATGCAGACGAGCCGTGAAGTTGTCTGAATCTCTTATACGTGTATGTCTTCATACAAAGATAATTCAGTGCATTTATAACGAGAAGGGTAATTCATTTGTCTGTTTGGTCTCTGCATTTTTAGTAGAGGTGTTCCAGTGTTTGCCCATTATCTGTGCTCGGTGAATGAAGACAATAATTGTTTAAACCTCTCATTTTCATCTTATAACAGGTGTTACGTAATTACAAGTGTGACTAATGTTCTGTAATGATATTATTTTGCATAAGAAATAGAAATGTTGATGCCCAGAATTACCGGTACCTGCAGGGCGTGTGAGAACAAATTTGTATTGAAAATTCAATTTAAATTCAGGACAGCAGTAGTGAAACAAAACATGATCTTAAAGCACAATCTTGTATAACTCAAAAATGACATATACCTGTAACTACCAAGGTCGTCTTGTTTGTTATTCGTGAAAACACTTCTTCTGGGGTGGGCCTTTTCAAATCCGAGGGTGGGGGGGAGTGGAGGTATGAGCGCCAACACTTGTGTATCATCATGTCACGATGTGCTATGCCTTATGTCGCATGTACTCCTCTGAACAAGACGTTCGGAACTCCAGACCACGGATCTACAAGCTGTAAGTCGCGACCCTCCCCCTCAACAACAGAAAGCCTGATGTTATCAGTGGGAATGCAGTAATTGTTGGCTGTGTCTTTAGGTTGTTTAGCGACGCTTTGTCAACTGCTGAGCGTTAACTTATGAGATTATTATGAATGTTACTTTTGGAAATATTAAGGAAACAATTAGCATTCTTTCACTTTATTCAAGACTTTTGTCGCAGAAATTGCCCGAAGTATCTGAGAGGACAAAATTATACCTTCAGGATATCAGGTTTCCGAGTCGAGATTCGAATTCGACTTCTTTCGGATACTTATCAGAAGTTCTAACCATTACACTCAGATGCTGTGTCTTTATCCAATCAGCAAAGGCGGACATGCCGTCACAAAACAACTTAACACTCCACAATTTAACCCTCAACTGCAATGTAGCGCCAATTGTCTTCAAGATAACTCCTCGGCACGGACCAGGCAGAAAACAGCATTTGCTGCCTTGCAACGGAAGTTACTCGATTTCGTATTCGTTTCTGCTTGAGTATGTTTACCGAGTCGTTGTCTAGCAACGAACGTCTCTTCTGACTTCATTATTCCGGCTTTCGGGCATCATATCAAATTATTATCCATAATGGAGCTAGTATGACGGTGTGTTTTTATCAGACGACGGATGGTTGGATAGACATTCAACTCTGTATTACTGTAACCAGCAGGACCAGCAGACGGTTTGTGGCGCCGAAACTTTTGCAGACGGCGGTACATGCTGCAATGTACATTACGTACGGTGCGCATACTTCATAACATAAGTGGTTTAATACCTTGCTCATTGCAGACGGCGGATAATGAATTATCAGTTTTCGACTCCATGTCGTCAAGGCATATCCAGACAAGACTCAACTGCCGAAAAGATATGTCGATTTTATATAGCATAAGAGATAGTTTTCCTTTCAGTTTATCTTAAGAATTCTCCCTCAACTGGTTCAGCATTTAATTTTATGGCATCTATATTATGTCCTTATCTATTTCTGGCGTTTTTTCTTAAGCATCTTTACTGAGTACCTTTCTTCGTTTTGTGGCTTCACTATAAGATGTCCTCATTAATCTCGAGGAGTCACTTGCTTGCTTTAAGTATCTTTACTGAGAATGCCTTATTTCATTTTGTGACTTCGATATTAGCTGTCCTTTTATATCTCTGGGAGTTACAGACTGTGGAGCATGTCTTAAGCAACTTTACATATTTCGTACGTAAACACTGGGGAGCCGGGATAGCGCAGTCGGTATAGCGACTGACTACGGGCTGGGCTACCGAGGGGTCGGACTTCTAGTCCCGGTTGGGGCAAGAATTTTCTCTTTTCCAAGTCCTCCAGACTGGCTCTGGGATCCAACCAACCTCCTATCAAATGGGTACCGTGGGTTCTTTCCCCAGGGATAAAGTGGCAGAGGCGTGAAGCTGACCACCCATCACCAACTTGTGGCAAGGTCAAGAAAATGTGGACCTATACATCCACTCTCTTATACGCCTTCATGACGTAGCGCTTAAGTAGATAACCACAAGGATTACTTTATCTTTTACGTAAACATTGATCCCCTAAAGATAACGTCCTTTTTCCTGTTGTATTATTAACCAAACTACGAATTCCTTCCTTTATTTTAACTTGTGTTTTAAGAAAGAAAGAAAGAGGACTTCGTGCAATGAAGTACATATATTGAATATAAAAAGAAAACCTTAAGTGTTGTCCGTAACATTAAGTAAATTATGAAAAAACAGGGAAAGAGCAAATCTGAACTGCGGACTTAAGGCAGTGTACAGCAAGTCGTCATTTCTTTGAAACTTTTCAAGTAATTCTCGAGATAAGCTCGATTTTAGTTTACAATCCCATGTTGGGATGAAGGGTTTATAACACGGATCTTACTCATTAGCAGGTGAGTAAAATAACCCAGGAATCGACGAAAATATTCCCAGATGTGAAAATATGTGCAGAATTTTGTTCTGATGTCCTATAACTTGTTCCTACTCAGAGTTGGTCGACCTCTTCCAGCTCCTACCTGCGTGTATACGGTCCAGATGTTAGCTTACTCGTACATTACGCGTGACCACACGGTTTAACCTTTTTCTATGATTTACTCTGACGTTAAGAATGCAAGAGAATGGTCTAGCTCCACATTGTGGATAGAGAATTGATGTCATGAAGCTTACAGGGTGGACAGAAAGCAGAGTCACTAGATTAGTAGCAGGCTGTTTGATTCGCTGGCTGGATGGTTAGGTAACAGTTATGCAACCTGAAGTGCATGTCGGATATCCGAGCAGAGCCGGAATCCCTCACACATCGCGGTGACAGGCTGCGAGCTGAAGGACCGGGGTTCAATGAGGAACTTACCGTGGCCTTTTCCCAAGCTCTCCGGTCATGACATTTACTGTGTATCTCCCTAATGTGCTGGATTGTACCTCCACTCCCACATGTGTCTCCTTTTTTTATTTCCTCCTTTTGTTCCAACTTTGGAGCATAGGGCTGATTTCTCTTTCTTGATCATTTCTACAGACGGTGGATCTCCTTGAACGCGTAATCAGCTCGTCGCAAGGCCTCTACCTAAACACAGGACAACACAGACACAGAATAAACACATACACATACCAAACATCCATGCCTTGTGTGGGACTTGAACCCACGATCCCTGCTTCCGAACGAAGGAAAACAACGCATGACTTAGGCCGCTAGGCTACCGTCACAGGAATATATCTTCTTACATGACGCTTAATTGTTTAAAATATCCACCAGTGCCACTTAGGGCGAACAGAAGTGTAAGCCAGTAGCTTTGTCTGTTTCACGAACGTTAATTCCAATATATCCCATGATGCTGTGTTGTACTGTACTGGTCTTGGGCATAGTTGGTTGTAGTATCGAATACTACTCGAAACGGAACATTTTATTACCAAAAATCATAAATATGCGAACATAATGTTATTTGTTTTTAGCAAGAATGTAAGTCCTCAATCCAACTTTAGCGGATAGAGGGTGTCGCGTGGTCAACGCAGCGAATCCCCACGGCCGTTAATCTTGGTTTTCTATACCGGAGCAGCTGGTTCCTTAAGATAGCTCCTCAGTTATCCTCACGAGGCTGAGTGGCCCCCGTTCCACACCCAATACTTCTCAGAAAATCTGGTAACGTTGGGAGTCGGACCCGAAACCATCTTGATCTGTAGCCAGGAACTCTGGGAACTATATTTCGCCGACGAGCGGCGGTCGCTCAGTCGGTATAGTTGGCTTGCGGACTCAAGCCAAGGAGTTTAGTTTATGTAAGTCCTCGTTAAATTTGTCTGACATAAACCCAGTGTTTTCTTCATACTCCAATGACGTATGATTTAATATCCGTGTATTATCCTGTGAGCTTTGTTCTGCATACGCGCTGTTCACGGAGATTGGATTAAACGCTACTTCTGTACCTCGCCCTGAGTGATACCTTGGTTAAGTAACGCGTATTAATGTAAATCTGGTTTCACATTCCAGTGTCAACGTATATGAATGCCTTCATCTCTGTTACAGGACTCTGAAGGCAACACGACCTGTGGCGCCATGCACAATGCTTTTCTGAAGCTTCTGCTTCCTGCAATCCGGTTCCCATACGAGTTCAGATTCCATTGCTATTCTTATTGCCCATTCAACATTTCAAGCAATTTGCTTCATGTTTCACGTTTATAACGCATTAATTTAAAATAGAACCGTGTTTTGATCTAATGTGGCAGATCAGTGGATAATTGGTGTATGGATTAATGGGCGAGACTGTTTTGAGGAACCTAAGTTTATTGTAGGAAAATCTCACACGACGAAACCGGTTTTGTGCTTCGGCGTTGGTTCATTCTGAGAAGTCTGCTGCTTTTCATCTATTCGAGAGGTTTAGCCATGTTTCAAGGAATCGAAATGTCAATTATCATTGTGAGAAAGATCGCTATTGACGAAGTTAAATTCAGTTTCCACCCTCATACTTTAATCGACTAGCATAGTGTTCTAATTTTCACATCCCATCTCTACGTATGTGTCACGTGAAAATCCTTCACACTGTTCGATTTTATTACAATAATAATTTGTGTTCCTCGCGATGGAATTTCCTCCAACTTATTTTTGCTTCCCCTCAACTAGATCCAAATATTCTCTTCAACGCCTCTCATACAGCTTCTTGAATAATTATATACAGTCTTCAGTTAAAAACTTTAACTCCATGGCCTGTAGTCTGCAAGCGAACTATACCGACCGAGCGACCTCCGCTTGTCGGCGAAGTTAGCGTCAACTTTAGCGGATAGATAGGTGTCGCGTGGTCAGCGCAACGGATCCCCACGGCTGTTAATTTCGGTTTCCTAGACCGGAGCCACTGTTTCCTTGAAATAGCTCCTCAATTATCGTCACGAGGCTGAGTGGACCCGTTCCAGATCCACTGCTTCTCGGAGAATCTGGTAGCGCCGCGAATCGAACCCGGGATCTCTGGATCTGTAGCCAGGAACTCTGACCACTAGACCACAGTGGCGGTCCATGCCATAAACATTGGTTCTAAATCAGTTTCTCATCTTCCTTAATGTAAACGGAGGTAAAAGATAAAACTGTCCCTGTGCTTAAAGAATTAAGCACTACGCCATGAAGGCGTGTGGGGGAGTGCATAGCGCCTTCACCAACTACTCTATGGCCGAAACAGGTGCTAAGAGTATCAGTAAGTATGTTGGAAGTTAAAACTTGATATGGGGGGCTTAAGGAGCCCAGTTCGTCAGAAATGCAAAGAAATATGAAATATAAAGAAGGAGCAACAGTTTGGCAAAGAAACAATAGGAAATTTCTGGATGTACTCAACGAGGAAACACATATATGGATGTAGACAGTGATAGTGATGATGTTCTTTGAGATTATGTTAACAGAGTGCACATTGAAGGCAATTTGAGTTCTGTTGGTGTATGGATCGGGCAATTCAGGACAGTAATATAGAAGTCGATAGACCAGCAGTCTCGATTGTCCACTGCCGTAATTTTCGTAAAAATGCTTATTTAGAAAGCTTCTTGAAATATTTTTTTTTCCTTACTTCATTGTATGCATATGTGTATATCATCGCTCTATACATCTTCGAGACATGATCTGTAATCGTTTCAGCACAGGGAGAATTGTACTTTTATACACACTAGCGTCGTGTACATTTTTGTTTATAACTATCTCCATGGAATGCAGTTCTTCTTGAGAAACTAACTGTTGTTTAGCTGCTCAAGAAATTTTCCGTCCCTTATACCACCCAAAGGTCTATTGCCGTGTTCACAAGAACCCACCATTGGACTCTGTCTTGAGCCAGCTGAATCCATTGCATATCCTCACTGTCTGATTTTCCGAGATTAACATAAGTTTGTCCTGTAATCGATGTATAGGTTTCTCAAGTGGTCTTTTCTTTTCAGATATTCTGACTAAAATTACTTAGTCACTTCCATGTACGCGCAACATGCCCATTAAAGCATTAATTAATAACATTTTGTGAAGAATATGAAATATAATTCTCGCGCTTATAAAATTTTTCTGTCCTCTTTCTTTCTCTCAGATCTAAATGCTGTGTTCTCCACAAGTTTTTTCCTCAGACACTCGCAGTTTTTTCGTCCTTTAAGGCGACAGACTAAAGCACTTTAAATGATATGTGTGTGAAAGTCGGTCTTTCTACCATTCTTTTATATGGGAGCATAAGAACTATAATGAAGGACAAGTAGGCTGATACACGACCGAAAGTTTCGGATTCCGAAAGTTATCGTACTCCTCACAAGCATGTCCCAAGAGCAGACAGTGGGGAACCTCGGAATTTCCTAAGGTGTTTCCTTGGCAGTGAGAAACGGACGTTACATTGTCCCGAGAAAACGTTCCTTTGTGAAAGCCAGGCAATTAGTATTTTGTTGTACCCTTTTCGTCTCTAGGACTCCGCTATTAGAAAAGAATGTCCGAACGTGGTATATCTATTTTTAAAAACTCATATATTTTCACCGTAGTTCCAAAAAGGAGACAGTTTAAATGTCGTGATGTCTGGGGGAGCTAGTTAAACACGGAGTAACTCTCCTGTGTCCATATCATTACAATTCAACTGTCAGTAAAAATAAATAATAATGAAATTAAAATAATAACAATAAGAGGAGTTTTACGTTGGTGTTCTCCCCCTCCTAATATTATTCTTCCATCATTCTTGCAATAACTTACCCATTAGCGGGTTGGAAACCAGCGCCGCGTCACGGTCATTGTACACACTACACTCATCTCCCATCCCGCAGATGGTTAATCTGCTTATCACGCATTTAAATCTCTTGTCTCTCTCTTGCTGTATCTCTTCCATCTTTCTCTGTTTCTTTCATCACGTTCTTATATTCTCTTTGTCGAATTATTCATCTGTCTTCGTCTTTTTCTGCTGTTCCTTTTCCCCTCTTTATTCTCGGTACCCATCTTCATCTAATATCCACGTTTAGCCCTCAATGCAGGAGTGTAATAAGGACTTGTGATGATTGATTCGCAATTGAGTGCAGCCTGCTGCTGGCCCGTAGCGTGTGTACGGCAGCCGTAGAATGGGTAGTTGCCAAAGAAAAGGAGCGAATAGTTTAATATTTCTATCATATTTACTAGATATGTTTCGTCCTGCGTTTCTTTAAAATCTTTTCTGTGGTTTTTTGTTTATGGTTTTTTCTTTCTTCCTATTTTTGTTTTTCTCTCTCTCTCTGTCTCTTTCACCTTTGATTCTCTTCCTTTCTTCTTTCAGTCATTAATTACCTCGTCTTCTTCTTTACTTTTTTGATTTATTCCGTTTTATAGATTTTATTTTCTTCCAGTATCTTTCCACTCTCTTCTTCTTGTTTTACAGCCTCCTTCCTATGTCCTTCCCTTTCTCAATTTCTGATTTCAATCTCTGAATTTTACTAAAATTTTGTTCTTTATTAGAGAAAGCCCTATCAGATGGATAATGGAGGTACTTTCCTCGGAGTTAAGAGGCTAGAGCGTGAATCTGAACATTCTCTGCGTAGTATGTGTGCCATTACTATCATAAGCATTGGAGGTGTTAATCATTTGCTTCGTGGTTAGGTGTGAGGTAAGGTGAGGGTGAAGTTCATACCTAAATTAATTAAGCACCGTGCCATGAAGACGTATGGAGGATTTCCATTACTTTGTTCAGAAGAATCCAGAACCAGATGAATTTTCACAACCTTCACAATTTATCTTTTTTTTTATTGCTAGTGAGGTGGGACTAAGCCCCTTGTACTGGGGCCACTTCTGGCCTATGGTACCAGCCCCAGATGATAGGTGAGGGTGATTGTGGAGCAACTGGTGGAATGAAGTTTGGCAGGGGAAACCGAAGTCCTGGGAGGAAACCTGCCCCAGCGCCACTTTGTCCACCACAAATTCCACTTGACCAGACCCGGGATCGAACCCGGGCTGCCGCGGTGTGAAGCCAGCGACTAACCGCTTGAGCTATGGCGCGGCCCATTTATGATCTTAGGATCGATCTTAATATTCTCCCATCTATGCCTGGTTCTTCAAGGCCGTATTTTCTTTTCGTGGATTTCGACTACAATTATGTTATTTCTTATATATTTCATGTGTGCTGCTTACTTCTCCCATTACTTTATCTTTAATTTCATCCCCCATATTGTGTGTACAATTTCGTAATATTAGAATTGATATTCCTTTACAGTGAGGGGTACTCAACCCCACTCTCGGTCCCAAAATTGGAGGATCATAAAATTTGTATTGTAATTTTCGCCCTTAACCGTTTTCACGTAATTTCACATATGACAATTCTGTGTTCGAAACTGACATCCGAGAGGAAAAGATTTAATTTAATTACCTGTTTTAACGGAGAGAGGACGTAAAGAGGTAAAGGTAAGAAAAGGATATAGGAAATGAAGAGAGGAGGTGAATGGTGGAGACACGAAAGAAATTATTCCACAGTGAATTTCAACGTGTATCTTCCTATGTGTTAAATATTCTTGCACTATATGTACCTGCAGGCCGTCTCCCCAACCAGGCTTTTGCTGTTATACAAGAATAATTTATTTCATAATATTGTTATTCTATAACCTCTGCCTCAGCAGTGTATTCGTCCTATTCTCACCATTGCATATTTTTTTTTTTTAGAAAACATCCCTTAGAAATATCCTCCTTTAATCATCAGAGATATATTGGAACTGACTAGTAAAACCATAGACTTTAAAGGATTCTGACAATGGTGTATATAAACTATAAGCTTTATTTTGGACTATATCCATCGTCTGGTATATATAAGACAAAAAACCACAACGTTTCGGTGGCTGGACATGTCTCCGTCCTCAGGTGGATGCGGCAAGATAGACCTACTCAGTTGGGCCCGTTAGAAAGAGCTAGTCTCAATCACCGGAGACGGAGACAGATCCAGTGTCCAAAATGTTGTGGTTTTTTGTCTTATATATATACCAGACGATGAATAAGAGTCAAAAATAAACCTTATAGTTCTGTACAGTAAAACCATTTTACTTACACGTGAAATTGGCTATCAAAATTCAGGAGCACATTATGTTTCCAAGCCTATTAAATTCGAACAAATAGGATTGTATGAATTCGTAGTGTGTTAGGTTTAATAGGCAAACGTCTTAACCCAAAATTTTTACCTTACGCCACTCTTGTTATTAATCACCATCGTCTGAGGTACTTTTTATCGGTAGACAGGAACGCTGAAAACTTAGAGCCACAAGAAATAGAGGAATACAAAAGGCAGTGGAAAAAATAACAACATGAAAGGTTGTGAAGAAAAGCATGGGAGGGTGGTGGATTGTTGCTGGGTTGCCCAAGTCCTGCGGCCTTGGGGGGGAAGGGAGTGAGATGGTGTATTAGCTAAACGTCTGAGCCAACTACAGTTCCTAATGACGTCACAACAAATCGCCAACCCTTATGGCCCAAACAAAACAAAATCCGTGTTTTTAGTCCGCAAGCGAACTATACCGACCGAGCGACCGCCGCCTGTCTGCGAAGTTAGTGCCAACTTTAGCGGATAGAGGGTGTCGCGTGGTTAGCGCAACGGATCCTCAAGGCCATTAATTTCGGTTTTCTAGACCGGAGCCGCTGTTCCCTTGAAATAGGTCCTCAGTTATCCTCACGAGGCTGAGTGGACCCAGTTCCAGACCCACTACTTCTCAGAAAATCTGGCAGCGCCGATAATCGAACCCGGACCTCTGGATCTGTAGCCAGGAACTCTGACCACAGAGGCTGTCCCCGCTGTGGCCCATATGATTTAAAGATATTAGACGATTATTTGGGGACCTACTGACTTGACTACTACATCTTCAATACATGTAAATCAGTAGCAGACTGTGAACGGGGCTCACAACAAACTTCTCTGCCACAATTGTTGATAATGTAGTACACTACCTTCTCTTCTACTCAAGCCCTACCCACAAAGTTCCCATTTCTTCTGTGCGAGTGGTTCTCAACTTTTGTCCGACCGCGGCCCGGTGAATTCTTTTTTATAAGACGAGGGCCCGGCTGTTGAGAAACACTGGTCTCTGCTTTAAATAGTCTTGCCCCTGAGAATACCAGGAAAGCGTATGGTTTATCTGAAATGTTTGAGGACACTTTATATAGTGGACTCCGCCTATTGGGATCGCGGATAATGCTATCGTTCGTGTAATGTTATCAGTGTCTTGAGAGGCGGTTGAACTTATATTCATAACTAACTACTTCCATGGAGCTGACCCCTACTTGAGAAGCCGCCAGTTACACAGCTACTCAAGAATTTCCCGACATTTTTTGAACCTGAAGGTTCATTACCGTGTTCATAAGAACCTTCCACTGGTCCCTATCCTGAACCAGTTCAAACCACCACCTACTAAGATCCATTTTAATATTATCTACCTACCTACGTCTAAATTTTCCTAGTGCTCTCTTTCCTTCTGTCTTTCCCACCGAAATCCTATATGCATTGCTCTTATCCCCCATTTACGTCACATGCCTTGCCCATTTCATCCTACGTGACTTGCTTGTTTATACTTGGCGCAGAGTAGGAAGGAATCCATTTTCCTTATCTTGGGTCGCTTATCCGAAGAATATGTCGAAGCCCTAGGATTTTTGTGACATTTCGTAACAAAACCATTTTTATGGTGAAGAGTTGTTAGCCCCACGCCCCATCCCTAAGATGTAGGACCACCCCTTGTCTGCTGTCCGCGACTGCTTATTCAATATATTCGCAGCTGCCCTCCATATCTGGAGGCCGTCTCCTCCCCCCGCAACCCGAGGACGCGCCATGCTGTGGTGACATGGGACCCATTTATATATAGACAAAACGATGTTTATTGTAATCATCGCTTTGGTTTTCGTTATCACTTTTATGCTTTATCGCGGCCTAGGCGCATGCGCAGCGGAAATGGTTAGATAGCACCCCGGTTTTTTTCTTGGGCTCCGACGTGAAAGGCAACAGACCGTTACCTTTAGCGAAATTTCGCAGTCTTTATTTTAATATTTTTTTAATGGTTGGTGTCGTTGGTGTCTCCACCTTACCGTGGTGAGGGGGTTTGAGTATGCCAAGGACCCTGAGAGCTATACCGGAGGTAGCGTAGCTACTGGCAGGGCCTCCAGGTCAAAGGGTAGGCATCAGACGAACAGAGACACCAAAAACCAAAAACTGATGCCGGAAGCAGCGTCATCAGCAGCGACTTGAAGCACAGAGCAGATGATGCTCGAGATGGTTCAACTTCGTATAGCAACAGGCGTGACCAGAGTGGTTTGAACGGCTGCTGTACTGCGATGTGGAAAGCAAATGGAAAAACTACCACATTATCACTTTTCCTGGATAGTCTCTTTCCAGAAACAGAGACACCATGTATGCGAACCAGAAGACGAGGAAGAAGACGTAAGAAGATGCTGGATGACCTTGGGGACAGAAGAGGATATTCTTATTTGAAAGAGAAAGCTTGAGATCGCATTAAGTGGAGGAACTGTTTTGGAAGAGACTGGACCTGTCGTATGACAGATTACTGATGAATGAATATGGATTTCCAGAAACGTTATGACCGTTTCACTTTTATGGATGACTTCCTCGAAGAAAGTGGGAAATCAACTTACGAGTATTGTGTATTATTTGATTTTAAATTTATCTTTTTCCTCCCTTCCACGTTCTTAAGTACAAGTTTCCGTTCAGGAACAAGGAACAACACCGAACACTTAGTTACATTCCTATTTTATCCGTTATTGTTATCAATTAAACTCCTTGGCGGATTGATTAGAATGAGCTACGTCCACTGTGCCTTGAATAAGCAATCTTACAGAAGAACTTTGCTTTGTTTTCCATGAGGTCTCCGGTATAGCGACTCCGGTTACCATTTCATATTGAAACTGAAATATTTTAACCTGTTTGTG
Organism: Cryptotermes secundus; assembly: GCF_002891405.2. Classification (NCBI taxonomy): domain Eukaryota; kingdom Metazoa; phylum Arthropoda; class Insecta; order Blattodea; family Kalotermitidae; genus Cryptotermes; species Cryptotermes secundus. Next base: position 576,750 of record NW_019723908.1, read on the forward strand.
GATGACGAACGCTCAATGATGTTTAAGGACGCTTAAAATAAGGGACAGTATCGTTGAAAACCCATGCAGAAGTCGACCATATGCGCCATTGTACAGGTGAATTTTTTTTTTCGACGTTGATTATGATTCGTATGAACAGACGAAGAAGTCTGCATATTGAGATGCTTCGCAGTTTACAGTTATCTGACACTGCCGGGATTATCTCTTCAAGGGGATCAGTTGGACGGTGCTTATATCTTGCGTGGAAAAAGAAGATAAATACATGGAGAGTTTCTGTTACAAAACCTGGAAGAAGAGACAACATATAATGATCTCGGTGTAGATGGAAGAATAATATTAGTATGGATTTTATAGAGAGGCTGGGATAACGCAGTTAGTATAGCGATTTGCTAAGGGCTGGACGAAACGATGGTTCGGAGTTCGATCCTCGGCGGTGGCAAGAAGATTTTTTCTTCTCCACATCGTGCAGACGTGCTCTGGAGCTCACCCAGCCTCATACCCAGTGGACACCGGGGGCTCTTTCCCTTGGGGTAAAACGGCTGGGGCGTGAAGCTGACCACTCACCTCCAACTCGGCCGAGATCAAGAAAACGTGTCTATATATCCACTCCCCCATACGTCTTAATAACATAGTGCTTAATTTGTTAAGCACAGAGACAAATTTACCTTTTTACCTTTATAGATCTATAGGGAGATAGGGACTAGCTCTATCGATTGGATCCAACTGAGTAGGTTTTACCTGAAGACGGAGAACATTGTGTTTAGAAAAATAAACAGGACGGTTTTTAGATAAAGGAAAGACGACGGATAATTCCCCAAAACATAATACTCGTTTTCTTCCTAATGTTCCAGTGCTTCAGGTTTTGGATATCTCTCAGATATGAGTTTATTCTTTTTTATTTGAGTCCGTTAGACACGGAATTCTAACTCCATGACTTCATGTGATTTTCACGGTGGATGATGTGGCAATGGAGCAGGCATTTTCCATGCTTTTATGTTTTCCTCTGTAATCGCCACTTCACCATTGTTCCAAACTCTGACCCATCACTTTACCGGTTACCCATTAAGAATGTTTAATTAGTTTTTCTTCCAGCGTGTTCAAAATTCTTTCTTTCCAGGCCTGTATGGGTGCCCTCCTTATCGGTCTGTCATTGTCTCCAGCTCATTTTTCTTGATGATTTGTTTAAATACTGAATTTTCAGTTGTAATTCAGCAGAATCCAAAATGTGTAACCTGCAACATGTAAATGGTTATTGTAAAATTTCCTTGGTGCTACAGCCACACACTAGTGGAGTTATTTTTAGCTATGCATTGTGGTTAATAACATTACCGCTTTATACGATGTTGTGCCGTGTAGTATTGAAGATCGGTGGTAACGTTTCGACATTCTGCGGTCTCCATCTTCAGGGGCTGAGTTTGGTTGTTTCGACTCACACGAAAGAAGGAAGTTGACGATGTCGTCGGCAGAAAAGTAATATCAGGGTCTTTATCTGAACTCCATGCTACGCGTTCTGAACTCTTCCGTTAATTACTGCAGGCATTTCAAGACAAAATAAAACCGAAAGAGTGCCGGGTATTGCCAGAATCAATCATGTACTACAAAGAATTCCCGTTACCAAGCGGCGTCGCATTGTTTAGCGTTGCACAAGTTTTGCTTTCAGGCTAATTGTGATGTTGGTAGACAAAAACCCTAATGACTGTGAACCATGTGGGACCTGTAATGATACTCCTGTGCGAATTACTTGATGCAGATTGAAGTGTTTAAATGAGAGGCTTTATAACTTCTTCCATTTTCCTTTCCAGTGGTGATATTACTGAACCATTTCCTTCACTTTTCTACTTCTCGCTTTTCCGCTTGTTATTTCGTTCACACATATGTATGTAGATATGTTCGTTTATGTTCCTGTGTGTATACGTATTTATGTATGTATACATATCAGCCTCTAACAGAAATGAGTACCAGGAATTAAATAAATAATTTTCCTGGGGAGTAAATCGCGGCCGGCACGTAAGTCTGACAACCTTCCCGCCATCTTTGAGCCAATTGTCTAGAAAATGTGTGACCCTCAACGTCTTACAATCCTATAGGCCTTCATGGCCTGTTAGAGGGATAGCTTTACTTTATATATATATATAATGTCACATTTATGGTCGTGACTAATAATAGCGGTATGCTCACTTCTTTACAGCCACTCGTAATCGCAATACTCACAATAAATGACAGCGTAGAATTCACTCCATTCTGATTGCATTACGACTGGCTTCATTCTGATCTGAACGGCCGATTCCGCAGCGACTTATTGGTTTCCAAGAATCCATTTCCATGGAAACGTGTTTGTCAACATGTTCCCTAGCAATGGGTCTACATGTCACAATATGAATGTATTGTATGTACTATTTGGATATGTGGCTGTGTGTATGCATTTGTGTTCATCCTGTGTGTCCATTAATGTAAGAATGTATGTGAATGTATATGATTGAGCTGGCTCAGGATAGGGACCAGTGGAGGGCTCTTGTGTACACGGTAATGAACCTTCGGGTTCCATAAAATGCTGGAAAATTCTTGAGTAGCTGCAGAATTGGTGGCTTCCCAAGAAGGGCTCAGCTCCATGAGTAAGTACATGTGCATTTGTGTGCCTTTGTATAGGACCTAGGTTACACATGTGTATTTTCTGTTGTCGCTAAATATGACATGTGTACTTATGTATGTATTTGGAGACTTATGTATTTATGTACATGCCCCTTTCTTTCGATGTATACGCCTGCTATGAGAACGGCATATCTAAGAGATTATCCAGAACTGTGTTTTAATTTCGATTGAAGTTCCATTATCTGTAAATCTTTTGATACAATTTGTTCTTTTTCTTACAAAAACAAAAGAATGGCGCCGTTCCGCTTCAGTCGACCCTCCCCCCCCCTATTTTCACTCATACTGATGTTTATCAAAATTTTAATAAGCTTTTATTCCATTAGTGATAAGTAATGATAATTGCAGCTTCTTATTCAGGTAAAATAATCGGATGTCCATTTAAAATGTTCGTCATTTCCGGTTAAGGAGAGTGGAACCGTCCTGTACTTTGGAACACGGCTCGGCGCCCAGTCCTCCTCTCTTTCTGTCTCTATTGTAATAATGAAGAGCATGACGTGGCGGTTTGAGGACGGTGCAACTACCTTAAGGTGCACCGAGATCTGATCTGTAGCTACCATACAGCGAAAGTTCACAACATTTGTCATTTTACAAAGAACTATACAGGGTGATTCTGAATAATAAACTTCTGCTAATGATAGCGCAGGTCAGAATCCAGCAAATATAAATATCAGATTATAGTTTGGAGGGTAGAATTGCGGCCTATATCGCCTTCCATTATTCTCTGAACTTTCGATAACAATCATCCCACGCAGTATGTCAGTTAAAATGCCAAGATCGACTTACCTAGCTCGGACACTTCAATTTATTCTCGACACGTACATTCTCTACAATCAGCAAAAATGGATGCCATTACCATTTCTGGTCGATTTTTATTCCTTTCGACAGAATGAAAATTATAATGAAAAGAAACTGTGGCTTTAGTCCGCATGCGAACTATACCGACCGAGCGACCGCCATTTTTCGCCGAACTTAATGCCAACTTTAGCGGTGTCGCGTGGTCAGCGCAACGGATCCCCACGACCGTTAATCTCGGTTTTCTAGACAGGAGCCGCTATTTCCTTGAAATAGCTCCTAAGTTATCCTCACGAGGCTGAGTGGACCCCGTTCTAGACCCACTACTTGTCAGAAAATCTGGTAGCGCCGGGAATAGAACCCGGACATCTGGATCTGTAGCCAGGAACTCTGACCACTAGACCACAGAGGCGGTCGAAAATTATAAAGTCTCCTCGAAATAAACAAGACATATGTATTCGAGATTAAGCTGTGCAGGAGCGTTGTTAATCTGGAAGAAAATGTTTTCAATTTTGAATCTTCCGTCTTATGTACACATTATAAAGCATAGCGCTTTATTTGAATTCCTTGTACGTCTTCATAATGTTGTGCTTCGACACAAGGGATCGTTTGTGTTCAGATGTTCAGTGTTCTTAGGTGGAACTGTAAGAGATTGCTCGCAATCTGCAGTTTTAGGCCTTGCAGTTGTGAATACTTTAGTAATGCTCATCGGTATAAAAAGGTGAAGTGGCACCTGCTTTTTTTTTTGTACGCTCCATACCGCGGAAACATGCAAGGAGAAGTGAGTCCATGAAATCTTAACCACAGGATTAGATGAATCCGAGTGGTCAATTTCATTCCTCGATCACAGCACTCTGAAACAAACAGCCTGCGCTTGTGGAGAACAGAAGAATCCTTTATTTAGCAGTACAGACTACGCAGCAAAGAATACGACATAAACTATACAACACAACAACAGTAACACTCGACATCCTGGTAATAAGAAAGAAGATAAATTCGTGCTCAAGAAAAACTTAACACAAACAAATCTTAGCAATAATAGAAGATTCGGACGAAAAGATGCGTGGTCTAATACAGCAACAGACACTAAGCTGAATACAGCATACGACACTTTAAATTGATTTTAAAATTTAAAAAATTAATTTTTAATTTATAACTTGTATTAAATCAACATCTTACTTACTTACTCACTCATGAAGCTGAGCCCTTCTTGAGGAGCCGCCAATTGTACAGCTACTCAAGAATTTGCCACCAATTGATGGAACCCGAAGGTTCATCACCGTGTTCACAAGAGCCCTCCACTGGTCCCTATCCTCAGCCACATCTATCCAATCCATACCATCCTATCATATCTCTCTAAGATCCATTGTAATATTGTCCACCCACCTACGTCTTGTTCGTCCCTGTGGTCTCTTTCTTTCCGGATTTCCCACCAATATCTTATACGCATTCCTTGTCTCCCCCATTCGTGCTATATGACCTGCCCACCTCATCCTCCTTGACTTGATCATTCTAATTATACTTGGAGAAGAGTACAAGTTGTGAAGCTCCTCATTATGCAGTTTTCTCCAACTTCCTGTCACTTGATCTCTCTTCGGTCCAAATATTGTCCTCAACACCCTGTTCTCAGACATACTCAATCTAATGTTCCTCTCTTAATGTCAGAGACCAAATTTCACACCCATACAGAACCAACATCTAGCAGTTAGAATATAAATGTCCATACAAAGTAAATATTTTAACAGAGTAGATAATGAAAAGTTCAGTCCAGTGTGACATACGAGTTTACAACATTTCAGTCCTCATTCACTTTACATGTTTCGATTCAAAAGAATCATCTTCAGAGGCGCACCACTACGATAAGTGGTGCGCCTCTGAAGATGATTCTTTTGAATCGAAACATGTAAGGTGAATGAGGACTGAAATGTTGTAAACTCGTATGTCACACTGGACTGAACTTTTCATTATCTACTCTGTAATTAATAGTGTGACGGACCAAAATGAGACAAGTTAAATTAATCATTTTAAGCCTATATATGTAAGTATGAAAACATACTTCACAATTCGATAATGAAAATGTGTAAATCAACACCCGAGGATGACCCTGTAGGGGTCGAAACATGTAGTGGAATATAAGTTAATAAATTATAGTTGCTCTGACGGTGGAATTTGTATTATAAGAAGAATCATTGCCAAATGATGATGTTGATGATAATATACGTAATTATGCTTATGTTATTTTGGAAAATGAAACTCATACCACGAAGCGGTTTGGTCTACTGGTAGCTTTCTGGGCTCATAGTTGAAAGGTTCTAGGTTCGAGTCTCGGCCGGAACAATGGTTATCCTGACTAAGGTTTTCCATGGGTTTCCTCAGCCATTCCAGGCAAATTCTGTGATAACACGTCGATTAAGCTACCGTTACTTCCTTGGAAATCCTTTCCAACCCATCATCCGTCAGTCTTCTTGCAATTGCACCCTATATAAGGTACATACTGATGGTGCCTTAATATAACTTACAGTAAAGGAAAAAAAATTGTTGTATTATTCATATATATAACTCCACGAATAATACAACAAATTTTTTTCTCAGGAAGGGCTCAAGCTCCATGAAGTTAGGGCCTATGTACTGAAAGAGTGTTGCATAAATTCTTTACAGGTTGTAGATGCTGAAATGGCATATTAATGAAACGGCTTGTAAAAATAGACGAAAAACAACTTCCCTGAAGTTGCGAAAAGAAGGCCCATGGATGGTGAAGATAACGGAGCTTAAGGCTCCCCCTTTCTTCCTCTGCTGTAGTGGCGTCCCCGGCCTATCTGGCCTGTGTTACTATATATATGTCCTAAATGGAGTGTAAGGGTAAAGCTGAGTAAGTAGGTGTAATATCGACCATTAATAGTGATAGATATTGAACGTAATCTTGAGCTGGTTCAGTCAAATTTATAAATTATTTTTTTTAAAACCCATCTTAACGCTTACCTCCGATCTCGGTCTTTAAGATGAATATTACCCTTGTAAAATACTCAATGTGCGCCGGGGTGTCCCATCCAGCATGCCGAGTGAATACGGATGCCGTAACAATTTTGGCGAGTTGTATAATATTGCCCTTTCTCTACACACAACGTCTCTTTTATCTTGAAGTCCTGGGCTCATTATTTTCACATACCCCAGGAAGGGTAATGGAATAACAAGTAAGACTTAGAAAGTTAATCCCACGCTTTAAAACCAATGCCATTGACATGAAATGCGAAATAGGAGATCTGGCGTTTGAAGTCTGTTACGTAACATATTCGTGAAGCAAGCTTTATACACATCGTTAAGATACTGACGTTTCGTGAGAGAGTTTGAAGGAATGGCGCTGTTAACCTACTTCCCCTCAAATAGTGCCAGATATTTGTAAAGGTTTCTTTACTGTCTCCCCCACAAAGTGAAACAGCAAAGGAACGCGCATAACAAACATATTCTCATGATACCGTCTGTCTTCAGCAAAAGCACGAAAACCAGATTTTCACGTATATGAGTGACTTACAGACGATTTTTAGATCGGGTGATTGGATTTATTGTACCTTATCGCACATTCGCACTAAAGTTTATTACCTTGTGCACAAGAGTCCTTTATTGATCCTATCTTTAACCACTTGAATCTGGCGACACCTTAAAGACCAATTTTAATATTATCTCTCATCAACGACTAAAAGCCGGAATAGCGCAGTTGGTATAGCGACTGGCTACCAGCTGGATGACCAAGGGGTCGTAGTTCGAGTCCCAATTGGTTAAAGAATTTTCACTTCTCAATGTCGCCCAGACCGGCTCTGGGGTCCACTCAGCGTCCTATCCAATGTTTACCGGGGGCTCTTTCCCCGGAAGTAAAATGGCCGGAACGTGAAGCCGTCCATTCACCTCCTGCCAGTGCCGAGGTCAAGATAATGTGAGTCTGTACATCTACTCCCCCATACGTCTTCATGGCATAGTGCTTAATTTGTTAAGCATAGGGACAGCTTTACCTTTTACCTGTCATCAACGCCGATACGCGTATCTCTCAGGCAGTATTTTTATTTATAAAGCTGTATTTATGTCCCTCCTAACTTGTCTTCCTTGAATTGATCGCTTCAGCAAATAGAGCTGATTTTAAATTGTTATTACGCAGTTCTCTGCAGGTGGAAAGGACCGAAACATTTCTAAATATGAACGGTATCTCCAGCTCATATGGAGGCAGGTGCTTTGATGAATATGTGCAGGAGCCAAGTTTAGAATTCCTGCGTGAAGAGTCACACGAAGAGAACTCAAAGTATCGGTCGGGAGGACATGGCAGAGGACCCCTGGTGGTAGCTGTCACTCCAGAGTGTCACAGTCGTGACTTCTTGTGCTCCCATCGCCGTCACGGGCCCGTGATCACAACCGAAATAACAACAATCAAATCCAAACACATTTCGCGGGCCATCAACTAACGGCTTCTTGCTTCATATCTTTGTAATGAAGTACCATTTATCAACTGGCATGAAGCCGTTACCGTAAAGCATTTCAAGCGATATAGTATGTCTCAATGTACAATATTACATTTTAAATGATACATTCTTGTGATCCAACCTGATGGACTATTTGTATTTTTACCCCTCTTCTTTTTCTCCTGCTGCGATTTGTAATTAATAGCTTTAAGATATGCGATGCCTTTTCATAAACGTTTTCTGTTAATATTCGTGTCTCATATTTTGTCCCCAAGCAGTCTTTTGCTTGCGCTAATATGGAGGAAAAGCACAATAGATAATTGAAGTTCGCAGTGCGAGGGCCAGTTTCATGGCTCACCTCATACTCATACTAAATATGGCGGAAGATTAAAGGTATTTAGTTCTGTAATATGAATATGAGATACTTGGTTAAGTTGTCCAAGCCTCGTTCTAATATTATGTTCATTTAAGACAGTAGTTCTTATGTACTCGGTACTAGCGTTACGAATGGATGAACGCTATGTTTGATGTCGAGTAACTATGAACGACGTCTTCTTGGGCGATGAGTCCTCGACAATGGAAACAGACGGGAACTATTATTTTCTGGTGGTGCAAGCGGCCACGTTCATTTAAAGCTTCATTGACCGCTCTGTACCGAAGCACCTGATTGTTACGTCATGTTGGAGATGGGTATTGTCTATGAAGTACTGAAATTTTACCAACGGTCAAGCGACTGACCTTTCCCTGAAAATGGAGCCAGAGACGTTGCACCCGTATTCTGTGTAGGCCTGCGAATGGTTGTTGATTCCATGGTGATGGGGATTGACAGTTTCTTAAATTTCCACTCTTTTACTGCATCGATTCAGAAAATGTATTCGAAATGTATTTTTTCGAGATTCCGAACTAACAGATTTCATTATTCTGAACGTTCTTACTGAAGTAGATCACTTTGAATATTCTTTTATTTGAGGTACTATGCTACAAGCAGTAAAGTCGCGGATTCGAGTCGCGACGAATTGAATTTTTCCATTTAACAAATCCTTCCAGCCTCACTATAGCCTTGGTGGCGACTCGGCCCCTGACAGAAATGAGTACCAGGAATCTTCCTGTGGGGTAAAGGGCGCCGGCGCATATAGCTGTCAACCTTACCGCCATCTGTGAGGCGATTGTCTAGATAATGTGGGAACCTCAACGTCTCACAACGATATGGGCCTCCACGGCCTGTTACAGGGATAGCTTCACCTTCAATGCTTCTTAGTTTTAGAACGAAGCTTTTTGATTTCAATTTATTGTTTCGGATGGGATGATGGAAGCGTTCGTGGTCTATTTTTTGGTTAAAACCTCTGCATATTGCTTTCAGTATCTGGAATAATACGTGAAACATCCTTCAGCATTTCGTCTAGCAAAACTGCTAGCGCATTCCAAGCAGTTCAGAAGTTGTCATAGCATAATCAATGGAACAATGTAGTCACTAAACGAATATCCCGATGTTCAAACACTCTGTTTCAGGAAGCTCCCTATGTTATCGGCAGGAGCACCAGCCTGCGGGCTGGCATGCTTTCATTGTCTTTTGAAAATATGCAGATATACGGACGGCACACAGTTCCCTCAAGCAGCCGGGGGAAGGATGGAAATCGTGTCCACACCTCTTTCACATTCGGACGTGTCTATATTTCCATTATAATCGGCTCCGTTGAGCAGAATCCTGTTGAGAAGCTGATAGCAGCTTAACTGATATATACATTATGTAACCTGATGGTTAGTTACTATGTTCAGATGAGCTCGGCGACTGTCCCTAACCTGAGCCATATTAAGGCAGTCCATGCCTACCATCCTTATTTTAGTGTCATCCACTCCTTTACGTCTAGATGCTCAAAATAATATCTTCTCTTCAGCTTTTCAGGTTAAAGCATTACGTGCACATCTCCTGTGCGTGCTACATGTAGATTTAAGCATTGGAAGTTAGCCATTTGTATGTAGTGTACAACAAGACATTTTTCATATTGTCACGTGTATTAGTGACTGATTGACAGGGTTTGGATTGGATGATTGGATTTATTGCACGTATACCCTCATGCATACTACAAATTAATACAGCGCTATCGCTGATCTGCACACTGTACAGTTCACCGTTACACGCACACTAGGGTTCTCAAACTTTACTAGTAGTATCCTGGCAACGGATTTCATGACAGTAATTACACCAGTCTCACAGCGCACACGAAGTCTTCTTTCCACAGCCTACACAGCCGAATTCCTGTCCTCACAACTGCACTGTTGATTCTCGTTTGCCATCTCTTCTCAGTCATTCAACTGCCATCTCAGGAGACCGATTTATTTTCTCAGATGGTCTGGGATCCTCGTTATATAGCCTCGGGGCGGATCCAACAGAAAACAATATCTCTATCGTTATAGCTGAAAAATACGTCGATTATTGCTTGCTTGTTGTTTGCAGCGGGGACATCTTTATCGAGTCGTTGCCTAGCGTTGAATGTATAACCTGGCTTCATTATTCTGACTTTCAGGCGTCATTAGCAATATATAGGCTATCATATGGTAGCGACGAAAGAAGTAAGCGTGAAGGTTCGTCACTTTATTATAAATTTACATTCGCTCTAGAAGGATTTCCTTTACCTTAACGTCAGTGGCTATACCAGGTGCTGGAATTACAGGAAAGTTACACGGTTTAGTCCTATAATCTGTGTTTGCTCTGCTGGTTACCACCCCCGCAGCAGTTCTTCTCGTGCTAAGGAGCATCGCGGTGTTCTTCTCTCTGCTCGTGCTCACGTGAAGGCGAGTCGCAACTGTTGCTGCGGTATTTACATGCGATTAGTATCGCGGGACCCGGCCTTTGTCGTCCACGTATTTAGATATGCTTTCTTTCTTTTTTCTTCATTTGGTTGCGTTTATTTTTATTTATTTGTTCGAAACATTGATTAAACCTGTATAATCCAGATCTCCAGGAAATATATAATGTGTTCAGCTGAAGAAGTCATTTGCGTTAGCTTCAAATATGTAGAATTCCGAAGCGACTCGTGTTATAGACTATTGAGATGTCATTTGAGGCTGTTCACTTACTGCGGTTGGTATTTCAGAAAATAGCCCTAAGTAGAAGAACATTTCTAGCTTTGATTTTCTCTGAAAACAAGGTCAGTGCTCCTGTTGAATATGACTGCGACATTATCAACTGCAGGCGAACTCCAACTTAAGAACATGATGGTAAGGGTAAAGCTGTCCCTGTGCTTAACTGATTAAGCATGGTCAGCTTCACGCCCCGGCCGCTTTCTCCCAGTGGAAAGTACCCCCGGTATCCATTAGATAGGAGGCTGGGTTGGACCCAGAGCCTGTCTGGACGACAGTGAGAAATTAAAATTCTTGTCCTCACCGGGACTCAAACTCTTGGTACCCACTAGATAGAAGCCTGCATGAATCACGAAACCTGTCTGGACGCGACGGGGAAAAATGTCTTGTCCATCCGGCAATCGAACCCCTGTTATCCTTTTTAAACAACAATAATAATAATAATAATAATAATAATAATAATAATAAAGGACAATCATAAAAGAAGTACCTTCGGGACCAGACGAAATAACACGCAAGAAAATAATAGTAATATATTTCCTGATGGCCGCGCCATAGCTCAAGCGGTTAGTCGCTGGTTTCCCACCGCAGCTGCCCGGGTTCCATCCCGGGGTCTGGTCAAGTGGGATTTGTGGTGGACAAACTGGCGCTGGGTCAGGTTTTCTCCGAGTACTTCGGTTTCCCCTGCCAATCTTCATTCCACCAGTTGCTTAAGAATCACCCTCACCTATCATCTGGGGCTGGTACAATAGGCCAGAAGTGGCCGCAGTACAAGGGACTTAGTCCAAACCCACTAGCAATAAAAAAAATATATATCCTGAATAGTTTAGATGTAATCTGGTGGCTTTTGAACTTGATACAGCGTATTTAAATTATGTAGAAATGAAACAGCAGACTTTCCATAGGTCCCAGTCTACGTAAGAATAGATGTAATCTGTTTATCGGAGCAGTTCCATAAGAAAGAGAGTCCTGAATGGTAAAGTTGTCGGTCATGCAGGAGAGAAAGCCTGTAAGCAAATGGTTTTCATAGAGAGGGAGGCGGGATGTCTACGAGTATGTATATTATCAGTGAAGTATTAGAACATCAGGCTACAGGCTCTGTTATCATCCAACACAAGATCTGTCGGACGGACTAAAGTGCCGTCTCTTGTACTGGGGATACATACAGATGCACATTTTGGTGTTGCTTTTTTTTCGTCACCTTCAAGAACAACGTAATCTATCAAGTAAAAAAGTCGTTTCGGATAGGCTGCTAGAGCTGGTCTCTTATTTTGTTTCAAGAGTTAATTTTCACACCTTCAGTTTCTCTCCGCGTTTTCTTATTTCTTTTACGTTGCTTGAATGCCTTTTATAAGTATCATGTCTTTCAGGAGGTCTTTTTCTTCGAATTACACTTTCAGTTTATATGTATGTATTATAGGCTACATACACACAGATGTGAAATATATTCGAATAAGTACGTCGGGATTATCAGCTGTAATACATCGTACGTGGTATCCTGGACGGAGTGGTTAAGTCGGTTGAGTATCTGAAACAACTGAAATGAAGTTACATTATATGAATAAATAAAAAAAATGCATACTCTTCTTAATATTTAGAGGAAATAACAAAAGTGATACAATCAACCGCCATTTTCAAGCATCTTAAAGAGAAGAGTTATATACCTCAGTATTTGGACTAAGGCCAGAACTCGCAGAAGCCTCTCCTGGGCAGTCAAAACAAGAATAAAAAGAGGAAGAAAGCCTAATTAATATAATTTAATAATTTAGTTTATATGGTGACTTGTCATTTGTATAGTTTATGTAGGCCCTAGAACACCGAGTCATTATCCCAGAAAAACCACGTTCTGGGTAGGCGACCTCGGGGCTGAGAATCGAACCATGACCTTCCGATACTAACCAGGAGGGATAACTAATTAACCGCGACGTACGTAAGTTAAGTGCTTTTTCTACTGCTTTGTCTTCTGCATGGTCTATTGTTTTTATTACATTACTAGGAACTTTATTTTAAGCGGTTTTGGGGCTAAACACCCACCTCATCTTCAATGTTTGAAACGACGTGGGAAAAGAGACTTTTTCTGAAGCCCTGAGGCGAGGTTGAGAAATCTGATGGGAAAATGACCACATTTACACCGCATAATTTCAGGCATGATAAAAATGATTTTAATTGCGTTGTCAGTGCTGTTCTCTCTGAGATATAATTAGAAACTAAAACTGTATTGTCCGAATATTGATTTTAATAATTCTATACATTTCTGAACACTCAAGGGTATTGAATAAGGGGAAGATGTGGACAGTTTGATCAACCGTCGTCCCATACTGGTAAAATACTGATATAACTTATCAAGATTTCATAAAACAGATACATTAATAAATTCATCACCGTCCTGCTCTGAACCCTGTTTTCACATAAGAGTTTGTGTCATACCAGTTATGGAGGTAAGAAGGCCGTGAAGACCTATAGGTTTGTGAGACGTCGAGGCTTCCACATTTTCTAGACAATCGGATCACAATCGGCCGCCATTTACCCCCCAGGAAGATTCCTGGTACTCATTTCTGTAGAGGCTGAGTCGACCCCAGGGCCACAGTACGGTTGGAAGGGTTAGGTGAATTAAAAATCCAATGACCTCGGGATTGGAACCCGCGACATTCGGCTTGTAGCATAGTGCCTCAACACACTGCAGTATTGCGTGAGGTATGGTTGTTTCTTCAGAAGTAGAAGAAATATCACCACACAATTCAAGAAGACCGATTCGTGGCGACATGATGATTGCATGTGTTATGAAGGAGATATCATTTTCTTATCGAAAAGTCGAATCTTGCAGTGTAATTATTGTATGTAGTGTGGAGGAACGGCAGAAGCCCGAGTTATGGTGGTGTAACCATTACATCTGGTGTGTAGAAAGTTATGCTAGTATCAATTGTAATCTAGCATAAATGTTGTAAGATTTGAGGTTTTTATGGCGGTGACTATGAAGAAAGCAGTCTTCTGGGATTTGGCACCGTGTATATGTGGTGTTAACCGACGTTCCTCCGAAACGTCGGTTAACACCACATATACACGGTACCAAATCCCAGAAGATTGCTTTCTTCATAGCATGAATGTTGTTTATTTTACCGATAATCGCGAATAATGAGGGAGACTGAGCCAGCTGTACTCAAACCAAGTATTCGGTGACTGGCAACATGTCGAAAATCTTTAGGCGTTTATGATAAATTTGGTTCTTCCTGGCCTGGCAAAGAATTAGTTAACTAGTCAATAATTCTTCAGTATATTTGATGACTCAATTTTGTTCTAGGAGAGAACGTTTCTCTTCATCTTACAAAGAGATCAAAGATTGCTGATATGAAATCCAGGATCAGTATATTGGGGCACATCGACCAGTCAAAATGAAGACAAATTGACTGCTACAGTTACCGAACAATTTATCTATGATCTTTTCCACCATATTCATACTGTCTTCCTCTTCTGATGTGGTTTTCTCTTTTCACTATTTTTTATGGCGAAGAATTGAGGAGGTGACGACTGCTCTGAAATACCGGATCCATTAAAACAAAGCAGCAAATCAGTACACACGGATACGGTTGTCATCTCGCTCTGGCGTGCCTTGTTTTCGGGGGGGGGGCGCTTACATGCTAATCTATTCTTGTCCCACAGAGTTGTTGCGAGTAAATAGCATCTCTGCGACATATCAGTCTCTTTGCATATATTCACACTTCTCTGTTAAATTGTCAAGACCAAAGTGATATCGCTCTTTTGTCCAGTTTCTTTATTTCTGGGGGAGAGGGTTGGCAGCTTTGAAAACATGAAGATTTTTATTTATTTACCTTTTATTATAACTGCCAAATGAAGTTCTATATGGGTACTGTTCATGCATAGCGAGTGCTATTGTATGCATGTTTTCAGTTTGTACTCACTTTATGTTTTCAATTAGGGCGATGTTTCATATGATACAGACTTATGTCAGTTCCCACGAACACATTTGTGTTGCTTTCATTTCAGACACTGAAGGCACGGTTGCGCCTTCCAGAACGCAACTTTATTTCTGGTCAGATTGTAACAACCCGGCTTCCGAATTCCTTGTGAATATTGCTGGAAGTTTTATTGAACCCGAAGATTCAACGTCATGCTGACACAAGGCCAACACAGCAAAGGACAACATTTTGGGAATTTTCTTGTCGTCACTATTGGTTGATTCTGAATTGACGATTCTCTGATTCTCTTCGTAAAATATCTTCATTTTCAAATCGCTTAGTTAGATGAAGTTTGTACATTACTGTAGTGGACAGATATTTTCTCCGTTGAATGTATGTGAAATAAAGTAAACCACACCACATAACCATCTGCACGAAATCGGGCCTTTGTATCCTATCCTGAACTCTTGAAGCAGTTCGGAACCTCATATCATCTTAATTCTCTAAGACACATTTTAATATTGTGTCACATTCGCTGTGAGCCGGAACAGTTTAATCAGCAGAGACGGCCGTTAAGAGGCAACAGTTCGGCAAATAGTTCGTCTCCGCGACAGCGATGAAGTCACGCAACAGTAGGATAGATGCTGCGCGGTCTGGCGTCAGGCGGACAGTGCCGCTGCAATGGAAAACGCGATACGTCACCCACATCAGTGGAGGAGCGGTGTTTCTGCTGTGCCGGAAGCAGAGGAACATCCGCTGTTGGAAGCCGCTATCAAGCAGCGTGACTGAGAACACTAGTCTGTGTGTGATAGTTATCATTTAAGTGTAGTCACATGTTGCGATAGTGTCCAATGAATGCGATTACGAATCCAGACCCGTCTATCGCCACTCCAAGTGACAACATTATTATCTCATCTGTGTTTCCATTACTGGTCTCGATTTTTGGGGGTTTTAAGACCGAAGTTTAAAAATGTGATACCTCGCTCGTGCATGATGCAAGTCTGATTATTCTCCATTTAACAACCCTAACGACGTTCAGTGAAGAGCTTAAATTAGGAAACTTTTTGTTGCACAGCGCTGTCCAGTCTCCCGTTACCTCCCCTCACATAGGCAAACTAGTCTCAACAATTTGTTTTGAAGCACCCTCTGAAAGTATGTGTTTCTTCGGAGGGAGAGACATTGTGTTTCACCCACGTATAAAGCAAAATATTTATTTTTATTACTTTTACTAATTCTAAAGCCCTCAGTAAAAGGTAAGGTAAAGTTGTCCGTGTGCTTAACTAATTAAGCACAGTGCCACGAAGATGTATGAGGGAGCGGATGTCTTCTTGACCTCGGCATTAGTTGGAGTCCCCAGAGCCGGTCTGGAAGACATGGAGAAGTAAAAATTCTTGCCCCCATCGGGACTCGAACTCGGAAAAGCCTTCGGTTGATCCTCAAAATCCTGCCGTGAAAAACAGTCTTACGACTGAGAAGGAGGGTCTGTGGACGGAGCTTGTGTGTGTGTGTGTATGTGTGTGAAAGAGAAAGGAGAAGGGGGAAGTTCTGAAAGTGACGTCTTTTACGATGTTGCTCCCCTTACTTGTCTGAGTTTTCGCGGAGGATCTGTTGAGGCCATATATTACGCTGCAATCTTTCATCACAAAATAATAGCAAACTTACTTGAAAATCGAGCCGGCTTCAGTTACACAAGAGGAGGAGCGTGGAGTACATATATCACCTCTCATTAGACTGTGGCAGTTTCTTGATGTGGTTGAGTGTTATATTTCAGAGACTGAATTCTATGTAGCGTCTGAATTAGGGGCGGGTGATGTGGGGGTGCATGTGGGCCCACCACGTATGGGTGGATGAGAAATGCATAAACATTTTAGTCGAAACAATTTATATGGAGCAGATCGCAGTGACCGCGGTCTAAGGCAGGAAAGGTTTCGCCCGCTCAGACACTGGGTTCGTGGGTTCGAATATCACTCGAGGCATAGATGTATGTCAGGTTTCTTTCTGTCTTTGTGTTCTGTGTGGGTAGCGGCCTCGTGATACGATAATCTCGCGTCCGAGAGGTCCATCTGCAAGATACATAGGTTTAGATCGATTCGGAACGGAAACAGGCCAGAAGGCCTTAAAGTCGGAACATTAGGAGAGGTACACGGGACTGGAACAAATTATTAGGCGAATTTTGAGAAAACAATTTGAATTTGTAGAATGAATTTTTCTGACTTATGGTAATCACACCTGCTGGCCGTGCAACAAGTGTGGAACTTCTTGACTGGCCGAGCGACTATCAGCTTTCCGAAGACACCGCTCGCAGAATGGTAACAACGGCCTGCAGCAAACTGGATATCTGATCTGCACCTTTCGCCTCATGCTGTTGCATGGCCTGACACGTCTGTCAATACTGGCTGATCAGAGTTGCGAGAAGAAGCCGCTAATTAGACAAGTACCACAGACGGACGCACTTGCTGGGGTCTTGTGATGTCTGGGGTGGGTTGTGTGAAGTATAAGAATGAAAGATTTTGGCATGGAGGCAAGTTCATGAACATCCGACGGTTTGTACCTTTTTGTTTCCCGTGTAGTGGATGGTATAACCGTCCTTGTCAGGGTCAACCTGATGCTACTCTCATCGTGATGCGAATGAGAACAAAGAAAAACCATTTTCTGGATTTCCTACTTTGCAATTCAACAAAGTATCGCAGCAGGAATTTTACAGATAAAGAGATCTCCATGTACGTGAGCAGCAGTAATTCTGTACTTAATTTACGTGAACATGGAGACTGGTTCTTCGAGGTAGTAAAATACACGAATCATATAGTGTTCAAATGGCTGATTGCATTTCTTGAGATTGGTCACATTCGTTTAGAATACTAACGTTTTCTACATTAAATTCATGTTTTTAATTCTTCCAGATTTCATATAGAGAGGTTCATTCTAAACAAATTAAACAATATGAAGACCAAGTTTATTTTGAAATCTCAAATAGGTTCGCATCTTTGGTAAACTTAGACAGTGAGGTGGATATGAATAGAACTTAGGAAATTATTAAAGAGAATATAAGAATTTCAGCCAAAAAGAATCTAGGTTGTTACGAACTGAAGACGCATTAGCCATGATTCGACGGATGATGCTCACAATTATTAGAGCAAAGGAACCAAGCCAAATTGTAGTGGTTACAAGATCTAAGAGAAATAAATGGGGATAATCTGAACAAACTAAGACATGAAACCAGTGGGCATTTCAGGAACAAAAAGAGGGAATATCTGAAGTACAGAATTAATGAAATAGCATCGAAAACTACGAACAAGCACATTATAGGCCTGTATAGAGGAATAAATTACTTTAAGAGGGACCATATAGTCAGAAGTAACTTAATGAAGGATGAGAATGAATGTACATAGGGTCAGTGATGTTAGGCAGATAGGAATCCATACAGCTGAGCCGTTAGTACCTGATCCTAGTCTTTTTCAGGTTTAAATTGCTATTACAAAATTGAAGAGGTATAAATAGCCAGATAATGATCAATTTTCGACAACTCATTCAAGTAGAGGGTGAAATATTACGGTCTGAGAGCCATGTACTCATTAATTCTATTTGGAATAAGGAAGAATTGCCTGATCAGTGGAAGGAGTCTTGTTATTATACCAGTTCACAAGAATGTGATAAAACTGGCTGTAGTAATTATCGGGGGATATCACTGCTATCAACTTCGTACAAAATTTTATACAATTTTCTTTTCTCAAGGTTAAATGCATATATACTCGTAGATGAAATTGTTGGAGATCTCGACGTAACAGATCAACTGCTGATCAGATCCTTTACATTCGTCAGATACTGGAGAAAAAATGGGACAATACATCAGCTATTCATAGACTTCAAGAAAGCCTATGATTCAGTTAGGAGGGAAGTATTGTACAATATTCTTACAGTGTTTGGGGTACCCATCAAACTAGTTAGACTGATAAAAATGTGTTTAAATAAAACGTATAGTGAAGTCTGTATAGGTGAACATTCGTTTGATAATTTTCCTATTCAAAATGGCCTAAAGCAAGGAGATGCTTTTTCGTTACTGCTTTTCAACTTTGCTTTTGAATATGCCATTAGGAAGGTCCAGGAAAACCAGATGTGTCTGAAATTAAATGGGACACATCAGCTGCCGGTCTATGCTGATGTAAATATACTGCGTGATAATATAGATGCTATGAAGATAAACAGAGAAAATTTAATTGATGCCAGTAAGGAGGTCGATCTAGAAGAAAACACAGAGTATATGTTGGTGTGTCTTCGTCAGAATGCAGGGCGAAACCATGACAAAAATATAGCAATCAGATGCTTGGAAAATGTGGCACAGTTCAAATATTTGCGAACAACATAACAAATCAAAACTTGATTCCGGAGGAAATTAAGAGGAGGTCGAATTCGGGTAATGCTTGCTACCATTCAGTCCAGACCTTTTTGTATTCTCGTCTGCTGTTAGAAACGTAAATATTACAATATACAAAACTATAATTTTTACTGATGGTGTTTGAAAACAGGAAGAGAATATTTGGACCGAAGAGAGATGAAATGTCAGGAGGTAAAAATGCATAATGAAGAGCTTCATAAGTTGTATTCTTCGCCAAGTATAATTAGAATGACGAAGTCAAGGAAGATGTTATGGGCAGGGCATATAGCACAAATTGGGAGAAGAGGAATTCATATATCATTCTAGTGGAAAAGCCAGAACGAAAAAAAAAACACTAGGAAAGCCAAGATATAGGTATGTGGATAATATTGAAATGAATCTTAGAGAGATGGGATGGGGTGGTGTGGACTGAATCAATCTGGCTTAATATAGTGACCATTGGGGTTCTCTTGTTAACACGGTAATGAACTTTCGGGTTCCATAACATGTTGGAAAGTTCTTGAGCAGCTGCACAACTTGCGACTTCTCACGAAGTGCTCAGCGCCATGAAGTTAGTTAGTCGCTACAAATAGTAATTAGTAACAGTTTCCAGACACCCTGTAACTAGCGATTCTGTTTTTTTTTTGCGGCTTAAAGTCTCTTAATGATAAAGGCTGGAATGAAAAGTGGGCGTAAATAAATAGTTTAAGCGATATCCGAAAGGAATATCAACATAGTTGTCACGATCCCGGGTTCTTTCTCTTGTAGGACTCATTTACTCTTGGGGCGATAGGATCCAAACTTGGCACAGTGAATTATGCATACGTGCACAGATCCAGATAATTCCGTATTGGTTGAGAACAAACACATGCATCATGGGCAGAGAGACCTTCACTTCACAACATTTTTTTTTAAAAAATAGTTCGAGGCAATACATCCTCGATATACAGCTTTGAGTCACTTCTTCTCTGCCAACTGAGAAGTGTGGTGATGATAGCCGAAGAAGACAAACGTAATAAACGTGGGAGTACCACATTTGAGGTCTTTACTACAGATAATGGACATTAGGCCCACGAAACTAGAACTTCAACAAAAATAGACATCGAGGTAGAAAGAAAGTTTCAAACTTTACCGACGGCAGAGGAGTTCAAGCCCGTAGGGGTGATGTAATCTTAAAAACCTAAAGCAACATGTCGAGCAACAAGTAGATTGACCTAGATTGGTTAAGAATAGGAATTTAAGCTTAATTATTACTAGTTAATGATAATGAAGATAATATTTATTATTTTGTTTTCTTTACGTTTTGCTCGATAAAGGAGAAATTTCCCACTATGTGTACGTTTTCTGTATACACAAGAAATGGTTTATTCTCAGGTCATTACAGCCTTCTTTCAGCTGTATAATTCTTTTTGTCATTGGCTCTTTCAGCCCATTCAGGGCCCAGGCCTCTTATTCAGGTCCGTAATCATTTTTCACAGACGGTAGAACTGCTTGGGGGAGTGATCAGCCCGTCGCAAGACGGCTACCTAAACACAGGACAACACAAACACAGAATAAACTCATGCACACACCAAACATCCATGCCCTGAGTAGGATTCAAACCACGATCCTAGCGTTCGAGCGAGCGAAGACAGTTCATGCGTTAGACCGCGCTGTTACTGAGACTGGCGTGTAAGTTATCTAGCGTCCAGTATGTAGATGACCTATAGAATAAGTTCTTCAGAAATATGAAAGAGGTGTTTTTGTTCTTCCTATAAGTATGCATCCTGATGAGGTCATTGGATTTTTTTTTTCAGTTGACCTAATCCTTCCAGCCGCACTAGACCCTGGGGTTTACTCAGTCTCTAACAGAAATGAGTACCAGGAATTAATTAAATAATTTTCCTTGGGAGTAAAGCGCGGCCGGCGCGTAAGGCTGACAACCTTACCGCCATCTTTGAGCCGATTGTCTAGATAGTGTGGGACCCTCAACCCTATGGGTCTTCACGGCCTGTTACAGGGATAGCTTTACTTTTAGGACTATGCGTCCCGGAACACACATGGAAAACTTAGGTAAACAGTGGAAAATCTGTCATGATGGCAGATAAGCAGGTCGATACTGGAAACTACCAGTAGATCTCCCATTGCAATACTAGGATGTCACTTCTCTAGCCTCCTCAGTGAATGTATACAAGTATATGCATATATCTGCGCATGCGTGGGTTTGAATGTAAATTGTTATGTTGTGTTTCACAGTGCCAATGGACTTACTTTGTATTTAAATTGTGACATCTATATCATACATGAGAGTTATTATCAGTGTTTTATTAACTGTTAAGTGATATAGTTACACTTGTGAAATAACACATATTTCCTCTTTGTTTCAGGTAAGCAGAAATATTTTTCTGAACGATCGGCTGGGCTGCGGCATTATAACACGTAAGTTTCTCTGAAATAATTCTTTTCTAAGGCTCTTCGGTAAATCTTTTTTATTTAAACAAATATTGGAGTCATAAGGCGGACTGAAATGTCGTAGTATGATATATTTATGTGATTTTTATATTTTTGCCAATATATTATTTAATGTAATTACCGGATGCGTATTTATCGTCTCGGTCGCTCTAACCGATATCTTGGCGAAGGTTCCACCTCTCAGCGGGAAGTCTGTACAGCACTGCGACTTTCATGCAGTAGATAAAACGAACATCTCGCATCTTATGAGCTAATACAAACGTCTATACTATGCAGTATCTCTGTAGGGTGCCTTCAGATTACTAATACTTGTGTCATGTGGACGATCGAAGATGTCCAGTTTCAGCAATCTCTGCACTAATCTTATGCAGATGTTTATGAGTAAGTATTATTACAAACTGTGTTAGATATGAAAAGTAAAGCTATCCCTGTAACAGGCCTTGAAGGCACATAGGGTTGTGAGATGTTGAGGTTCCGACATTTTCTAGACAATCGGCTCATAGATGGCGGCAAGGTTGTTAGCCCTACGCGCTGGCCGCCCTTTACCCCCGAGAACACTCCAAGAATATTCTTGGTACTCATTTCTGTTAGAGGCTGAGTCGACCCCAGGGCCATAGTGCGGCTGGAACGATTAGGTAAATTGAAAAAAAAAAATTCAATGACCTCATCCGGATTCGATCCCGTGACCTTCCAGCTTGTAGCATAATGCCTCAAAACGAACATAAATACCGGTGTTGATTTTTCAGCTGCTGTCGTGTAAGAATTATCTCTGTGTATATCGATAATTATATGCTCAGTTTCCAAACTCTGACACTTCACGAGAGAGCACCATCGCTTTTCTCTTGGGCCAGGAATTCAGTCCCGTTTCTTACTGTTATGAGTAACTCCGTGATGTGGCCGGGATAGCTCGGTCGATAATAATAACTAGGCTACTAGCTAGGCCACTGAAAACTCGGGATTCGACTTCCAGCAAAGGAAAGAAGTTGTTTGCTCTCCACGGCGTCCAGACTTTCTTTGGACCTCACCCAGACTTCTGTGCAATAAAAACGGGGACTCTTTCCACAGTCGTTAAGGCGGGTGGAGTATGAAACTAATCACATTCCTCCATATTGTCACGTGTCACAACGACAAAGATGCGGGTTTGGATTGGTAATTGGACTTATTAATAACTTACAGATCGTAACTACAATTTACAATCACTCCGCTCTTATCTTCTCAGTTTATCTGCAATAGATGTCATGGACTTATAATATAAGAAATATAAAAGTCTCACTAAATCACACAATCCCAAAATCGCTGTGCTACAGCACACATAAAGTCTTCAAACCACACGTTAATTCTTCACAACTACGAACTTCACCTACCTAGAAATGACTCCTCCCAAAACCGAAAGAATTGTCACTTATATAGTCGAGGAGCGGACACGCATCAAGGGAAACACATATCACGTGACCAGCACCCACCGCTGCGTGATGTCACCGCGGACACGGAAATCCCAGCCTTCTCTATTGTTGCATACGCGTATTTCGGGCGTGGCCTACAGATGGCGTCCTTCTACTGTTGCATTTTGTAACATGCTTACGGAGCTGTGATCTGGCAGTGGGTATTCACGTTAACAATATAATGCAAGAGATACAGACGTCGGTATTCTTAGGTGAACAAGTAAGCTCAAAGAGGATTCACTTTAATTTCATGATTAGGGTTTTTCTAAAAATGGCGACAGCTACTGTGTTTATATAGGACTTGCCTGAAGATCCATACTTCGTTGAGAAACCTGCCATTAACCGCTACTCTGGGCCACTTGAATCCAGCGAGCAACTTTATATCCTGCATAATTACTCTGTAATATCCTTACCCACGTTTTCAAAGTGGTGCCATTCCTGGAGGTTTTCGGATTGATATCTGATATTTGTTTCTCACGTCCCTTTCCACAATAATGTTGTGTGAAGGGCACAAAATGTGACGCTTCTCATTATTAATTCCATTCTTTTGTTTTATTGTTATTATTATTATTATGGATTGTGAAGCCGGGACATGGATTGAGGGTACTTCAGAACAATGTGCTGAGGAAGACTGTGTACATGGAAGAGATCAAACAAGGAAAGTTACATGTGCAGAGCGTTGCTATTTTTGCTCCACATTTAATTAATGTTGTAAGAGCTATAGTATCAAGAAGAGTGGATGGGATGGATATGCAGCAGGCAAGGGAGAAGTAAGAATTATTTACAGAATTTAGAATAAATGTCCTCGTTGGACAGGCGATTTCAGGAACTTAGTTACAAATATGACATCACGTCTAGTAACGCGAGTGTGGTTGCTAGGTGACGGAGCAGTATGAGCATGTAGCTTCACACTCTTCTTTGTTGCGATCTTTAGAATTTAAGAAAGGTAAAGAATTCTGCAGTGAATAGTGATCACCATTTCCTTAGCTGATCTTCTCTTAATGTTTCCATGGATACCCTATTAATCGCTACTGTTGTGCCAAAGAAACACGAATTTCCCCACAATTTCAAAAGGAATTATTAGCTATCCTTGTATTATGATTTTCTGCTGTAGAGAGAGACAGACGTGAACATGTGCATGGTTTCCAATGCGTTTATTCTGAGAACTGAAATTGTATGAGGGCGTATTGACTGCTGCGCTGTTGTATTTCACTTGTTGATTAGTTCTCATTGCAGACTGCCAGAGAGCGCTGCGTGGTTCCTACTGTAGCAAGGGGAAGGGGAGGTGTCTTCTTTTAAACAGTTTCGGTGTATCATCATTATACCAGTTTGTGGTGATCGGTAGAATGTGGTGCAATGGCCCTGGTCAACTGAGCTTTACGACTCACACATCGACCTAGCGCTTTGGCCCCAAAATTGTGGTTCAAAAACCCCTTTGAGTTCGATCTGACGTCCACACGCCGGCGACCACGAAGATTACTGACTCAATGGGAAATATAAACAACTGAGTTATGGAAAATACCCTGTTGATGGCACCTCATTTCTTGATAGAGTCTACCATATTAAATGGCCTCATATCCCAGAAGTTGGTAACTTCCTTTGAGAGTCATTTCATGAGAGCGGCAAACAATGCTTAGACTCGAACTTTCTGTACGCAGAGAATATGTCAATTTGGTGATGGGTAGGTAGTATGGTGAGAGACTGTAAGGAAGGCAAAGGTGCCCCTGTGCTTACCTAATACTACGATATGAAGGAGTATGGAGGAGTCGATGTATAGATTCACGCTCCGGCCGCTTTACCCCCGGGGAAAGAATCCCCGGTTCCGATTGGATAGGAGGCTTAGTGGGCCCCGGATCCGGTCTAGGCTACGTGGAGAAGAGAAAATTGTTGATTCTACCGGGACTCGAACTCCGCTGCCAAACTGATAAGTGTGTAGGTCCAAGACGCAGTCTCATCTGTGTAGAAAAATATCCTACCCCTGCAGGAAATCGAACCCCGATTCCTCGGACGCTCAGCTGGTAGCCCATCGCTATACCGACTTAGCTACTACATCTTCGTGGTATATTGGCAGGTCTTCATAGTAATTGAGAGTTTTAATATGAAGCAATTTTAATGTATGGCTAATGTAATCAGATATAGTTCCTTAGTATTTTTTTTTTAATTTCTAGTATTTCTTGATGTTTTTTTTAGTTTACGTTTATTGGGTCCATTAGAACCCGAAGGTTTAGCATTCCTAATGACAAAGCCTGTTATTTCAAACAATACCTTCCAGTCTCATAATCTGATTTTGTAGGTACATCATAATCCTGTCCTTTCATCTCTTTCTCTGTCTTCAGTGGCGCCCTTCACACTTCAACTCCCTACGAATTGCATGTCAGCACATCCGAGCTACGTCTCTGTTGCGTGAAGGCATGTCTGGGATTTGAGGTTCTCACAGCGGTGGTTATGAACACTCCTGTCTTCTCGAATATAACGCCGTGCGGTTCGTTGAAAGTCAAACGGCGTTCCGGAGGGACATGTCGCCTCCATCTTCAAAGTCGAAGATTAAGCGGCCAAGGTCCAAAGGGCCGTAGAGCCGTAGATAGGTAGATACTTCATGTATTAACTGTAAAATGGGCCGGTCACGGTAGCCGAGCGGTCTAAGGCATGCACTGTCTTCGCTCGCTCGGAAGCCGAGATCGTGTGTTCGAATCCCACACAGGGCATGGATGTTTGTGTGCGTGTTTCTGTGTTTGTCTACAGGTAGAGGCCATTCGACGAGCTGATCACTCGCCCAAGGAGTCCTACCGAATGTGTAAGATCTAGTAAACCGAAGTGAAACGGAGAGTTTCATGGAGGTAGGCCTAGGCCCAAATTGGGGCTGTAGCGCCACAGAAAAAAGAACTGTGAAATGACCGCTCTGTACCAGTTCCTAGAGCAGTCGGTATCCCTTCTTCACTCTATACCATTTACTTAGAGTCTCCACGTCCGCTTGTTACCAGTTGTGGTTACCATTTTACTTTGCAAAACAGTCAATATGACTGCAAGTTCAACGGACTGTAAGAGCCAGCTCGTGGTAGTTCAAGATCCAGACACAAATACTGTAAACAGTCTCAGGCTACTAGAATATTCAGACGGTGTTTTTCGATGTTTCCTGACGCCTTCTGCACACTAATTTCTCAAAGTATCTACTTTTTGTATGTTGTTTGTTACTTACTCATTTACCGTATTCATAATAACATTATATTTAAAAATTGCGGAGTGTTCAGTATTATTGCCTTTTGTGAAACTACTAATATTTTAGAGTGAACTTTGTGCTATATTAGTCTCTATTATTATTATTATTATTATTATTATTATTATTATTATTATTATTATAATTAGTATTAGAGGGGGTGCATTTCCACATGCACTTAGACCAGTTATTGGTCCATTGTGAGTCCTCTTTTAAT
>NW_019723908.1:603451-613761 GCF_002891405.2 Cryptotermes secundus
TATCTATCTATCTATCTATCTATCTATCTATCTATCTATCTTATCTTTGCTCCCACTTGGAGCATAGGGCATCCGTGGAAAGCTTCGTTTCACTTACGTTTCTTAATATTAGACAGTCGGTAGAACTCCTTGGACGGAGGATCAGCACTATCTACATAAGACAACACAAACACAGAATAAACACAGACAAATATCCATGCCTTGAGTGGGATTCGAACCCATGATTCCAGCGTTCGAGCGAGCGAAGACAGTTCATGCCTTAGACCGCGCGACCACTGTAATCAACAGCCTTGTGTCTAAACTGTTGAAGACTTGCATTCAAATGAAGGGGACGAATAAACAAACATTTACATGCAAGTCCGAACAGCAATGAAGGGGGGGTCTGTAATTGACGCAGGGAGCAGACTGACTCACAGGGTTCAGGTAGAGTGTGAAGTCTGTTATTTCTGAGTATTAACATGTGAGTGTAATATAAAGAAAATTAGCCTATAACTGTTTCCACTTGCTTTAGTTGCAAGTCGCTGGATATGTAAGTTCTTGTGACATGTAATATTTAGAGCAAAATGAGAACGCAGTCCATTTACTGCATGATAGAAGACTTCAGCAACTTTGCGCGACATTTTTCTTTAAGAACCTTGTCAGTTCTTTAGCTGAACCAGTCAGTATTTCAACTATCCCCATTGGTTTCTGTCAAATTCTTCAGAATCTGTGATAAAATTTCATCTATACTATGTAATTCCGTTGTATAGAATGTTTCCACAAAAGTAATGTTTCTATAAAGTCTACAGTCCTAATGGATTTTGAAAGCTAACGATTTTTTAATGAATCTCCATGCTCCGTTCGTGCGCTCACCTTTCATGAAATGCATTTTTGACGCAGCGGGTTGCTGCAACTGTTCAAAGAACATATGGCGGCTGATAATTCAGAATCGGGGGTTTCATATGTATTCACCAGGCAAGTACCGAGGTAACTCCATCAAAAAGGCAACGGCTCCTCCTACAGGTATATCCTTCCAGATTCATCGTTCATTATTATCATAAAGACAGCCGGAACGAGAGTGTTTTACGCTAGCTGCATATTAAAGAATTTGAATCCCCCTCAGCCCCCCCCCACCCTCTTTTTCACTTTCCAATAACAGAGATACCATGTATGCGAGATGTTTCCTCTGGAGACAAAACAAACCGGAGGGGCGGATAGAAGTGACAAGAAGACGAGGAAGAAGACGTAAGAAGATGCTGGATGACCTTGGGGACAGAAGAGGATATTTTTATTTGAAGGAGAAACCTTGTGATCGCATTAAGTGAAGGAAGTGTTTTGGAAGAGACTGTGGACCTGTCGTCTGACAGATTACTGATGAATGAATGAATACGGAAACAAAGAGGCAAAATATTGCAGGGATACATCAGACATTTTCAACATATACTCGTAGGGTTAGGTTAGGTCTCTCGCTTCCTTTTGCAGGTCATAGCCTGTTACGTAACAGTTTCCAGTGCTGATAAGTATGGGCACATTCTGTTTTAGTTTAATGATATTCCCTGTAGTCGATTCTGTATTCTTTACAAATTGCTTTTAGTTTCCCTGCTCTTTATTTCCCCCCCCCCTACAGTTTCCGGTGTAGAATTTTGTCATTCTAGTTTTCATATTCTTTCTGCGTGCCCATGCCATTATTTATGGAACCCGAAAGTTAATTGTCATTTTGGGCCGCGCCATAGCTCAAGCGGTTAGTCGCTGGCTTCCTACCGCGGCATCCCGGGTTCAATCCCGGGTCTGGTCAAGTGGGATTTATGGTGGACAAAGTAGCGCTGGGGCGGATTTTCTCCGAGTACTTCGGTTTCCCCTGTGAATCTTCATTTCACTAATTCCTCCACAGTCACCCTCACCTATCATCTGGGGATGGTACAATAGGCCAGAAGTGGCCGCAGTACAAGGGACTTAGTCCCACCCCACTAGCAATAAAAAATAATTGTCATTTTCACAAGAAGTTGGTTATTGAATGCCTAACCTGATCTAATTGAATCCAGTCGAGAATCTCACGTTTTATTTCTTGAAGATCCAATTTAATATTATACTACCATCCACGAATAGGCCCCCTTAGTGAAGTGTTTTCTTCAGTTTGTCTCACTGACGTTGTGTACATAGTATTGTATTTCAAATATGTTCCTCTTTCTCGAATTTGATTTAATCACGGTCACGGTTAATCACGGTGAATTGTAGAATTTATGAAACTCATCCTGTCGTTTTGTCCATCGTCTTTGCAACAAATTTTTCACGTCAGTTTTTTTTTTCGTTTATTTCACTTGATTAAACGTAATCATTCTTAAAAATTGAAGTACTCGCAGATGATGTAGGTATGATCACACAGTATTTTGTACTGTGGCCACAGCGCAGGAACCTCGAGGCACGCTGTAGCAGTTTTCTGAGCAGACTGGTTTACAGTATCTTCTGTCTCCGTTTCTCTTATCTATCCTGCCCAGCGACAGACATGGCAATGTTTTAGTTGGCTGAGAGGTGCGGTCATCCCATTTCCTCACTAATGAGACAAGTTTAATGTGTGACACAAACATCCCATATTACTATGATTGACAGGGCTACGTCACCTGAATGCCTTCACCATGTCGCTCCTCTTTTATTATGGACTGCGAGTGTGTGTGTGTGTGTGTGTGTGGTTGCCCACAAAACAACCTCTGAATAATATATAACAGAACAACAGTATTTGCTTTTGAAGAATATGCTTTTGTTTATTGATAGGAAGTATGACCATTTTAGGTGGGTCCCTTGTCACCACGGCATGGCGCGTCCTCAGGTTGCGGATGTAGGAGACGGCCTTCAGATATGCAGTGTAGCTGCGAATATATTGAATAAGCAGTGGCGGACAACCGACAAGGGATGGTCGTCCAGTTTAGGGATTGGGCGTGGGCCTAACAAGTCGCCGTAAAAATAAGCTTGTTACGAAATGTCACAAAGGTCCTCGGATCTGGACGCATTCTTTGGATAGACGACCAAAGCTAAAGAGAACGAACATGAAATTTGGGGCATGAAATGTAAAAAAATGGATCTTAGAGACATAGGGCGAAGTGCTATGGACTGGATCGAGCTTTCTCACGATAGGAACCGGTGGAGGGCTCTTGTGAACACGGTAATGAACCTTCGGGTTCCATGAAATCCTGGGAAGTTCTTGAGTAGCTGCACAATTGGCGGCAGATTCTCAAGAAGGTCTAAGCTCCAGGAAGTTAGTGAGGTAATATTAAGTGAATTTTGTTCTGATACACAGGTGAAAGGTAAAGCTGTCCTTGTACTTAACTAACTAAGCACTACGCCTTGAAGGCATATGGGGGGAGTGGATGTACATACCCATGTTTTCTTGATCTCGGCACTAGTTGAAGGTGAGTGATCAGCTTCACGCCCCGGCCGCTTTACCCCCGGTACCCATTCGACAGGAGGTAGGCTGAACACCACGGTCGGTCTGACCGATATGGAGAAACGAAAATTCTTGACCCCACTGGGACTCGAAGTCCGACCCCTCGGTCGTCCAGCCAGTAGCTAGTCACTATACCGACTGAGCTATAAAACGATACAAAATTATTGATTTCATTATGAGGTTTTGCTTTGTGTCTTTTTCTTTTCCCGAAGTTGATAAAATAAATGCATGTTTCCTATCAGAAACTATTGAAAAATTTCGAGCAAATTTTGTTATTGACTGTCTCCGCCAAATTTTGTTTTGATTAGTTTAGTTGTAACGAAATCTTTTTTCTAGCCAGTAAGTCCCGGTTTGCATACCAGCAAACAGTTACCACTTACCCTCGGACTTGGCAAAAGTAAGCCGTGCATCTGTCGGTACATGTTTCCATCTTGAGGCTAGAACCGACGGTGAGTGTACCGGCAAATATGTTCCTAAAGAGCAGGGAACTTTACATGAAATTGAAAACAAACCTTCCTCATAAAGTGATAAGCATATAAAAAAGTACACATTCTATTAATATAGATAGAATTAAATTGTCTGACTTTAATGTTAACGGACCTTGGAACTTATATAGTCTAGTGTATATTTAAGGAAATTAAATGGAAATTTATGTACCCCACAGAATTAGGTGTTGGTCAGTTCTGTAGATGGCATTCCTGATAACGGGATTGCACCTCCAGTTTAAGATTACAGACAGAAATAATAATTTTTTTTAAATTCTCTTAATCAATTCGAGATTTAAACAATTTAAGAAATTTACGCATAAAATAACAACTTTGACTCTATCGTTCGCGGTGATTTAAGTATCTCGAAAAGAACCAAGTTTTAAATTTAGTGCGTCACTGTTCTTGCAGTGCGTTCAATATCATTTAGTTAAGCATGCATTCATAATGCCGGTCACAGTAGCCGCGCGGTCTAAGGTATGAACTGTCTTCGCTCGCTCGAACGCTGGGATCGTGGGATCGAATCCCACTCAAGGCATGGATGCCTGTGTGCGTTTATTCTGTGTGTAGGTAGCGGCCTTGCGACGGGCTGATCCACCGTCCAACGAATTCTGCCTACCGTGTAGAGGATTAAGAAACTGAAAACGCTTTCAAGGTCCAACAGGAGGTTATAGAGCCATAGATAGATAGTTTCAGAGGGAATTTTTTCTTCAATTTTAGGGTAGAAGATTAAGCCACACGGAAGACAGATATAAATAAAATCGAACAATCTGCTATTGGCTCTCTTACAGCTCCATTTCCTTTGCTAATTTCTGTACCTGTACCTTCGTTTTCAAACGTGACTTACTCTAATATCCTGAAGATGTAGGTAGCAGGTCTGTCCGAGACATTGGTGCTTTTGTACCGGACTGTAATTTCTCATATCTTGATTATGAATATGAGCTAGTAATTAGAATAAACCAAAGAAAGTTGACGTAATTGAAACCATTCCTTGATATCTTGTGAATCTGAGAGAACACTACTAAGAAGCCAGGGCCACGTGAAGCCTGCAGCGTGACGGTGGCAGAGGTTCGCGTCTCTATAATGCGGAAGCAGTTGGAATAGAGCAGTTACCGAGGGGGCCACAAGGTGGTTCAATTCTGACTATCCTGCCAGACGGCGGGCGTGTGATACTTCGGTTGATCGAAAGGGTGGAGTGTGTGTTGTGACTCGAGTTGTTAGGAGGGGCTTGTCGCTGTCACCCCTCATGCAGGGTACAACAACTCCAACGAAAGAAAATTAGTTCTTCTCAACGGATCAGTGTTATAAGTCACCGCCGTTGTAAAGCTCTGTGTTTGCTTTCACATTTGATCCTTTGGGCCTTACTGAGTGCTAATTCTACAGGACTTCAATGTCCCATCAGAAAATTGTTGGTACATAACTAAAATGATGTTTTACACGCCAGAGATTTGCTGAAGAATGGCTCAACGTTGTATGTCAGTAGCATTTGTTATGTATGCTTCTTTATATTTTATTTTAGGCTGTTCCATATTTTCTTTCAAAATATTCGCCGAAAGTAAATCAGTGTGACAGTAATTCCATATGAAAGTAAGATCTGGTGAGCCTCATCATTAGTACAGAAGAAATGTAAAATGAAAGCATTGCGTTCACCCGAAACGTCGGAAAATGTGTAACAGACTACAAGGCATTACATACCATTGTACCTTCATAATCACCGCCTTGAAGAACATCATATATCGGACAATGATGTTCCTTACTCCTCACTTGTTCCACATCGCTTTATCAAGTGACAAGGCTACGAACGATTAATTCACAAGGATATGGAAGGAAGCCTCTATATGATGGACTTTGAGGTATTGTTCCAATATCTGTTTGGAAAACAAACGTCATGTCTGATTTCTTATATTATTAAATGACACAGTTTCAATGAAAAGGTATAAGCACATATCAGATGAAACGGGAAGACGTTCATGAAAGGCGAGCCAATAACTATTTGGAAGCAGAAAATTAAGGTATTAATTACTTATGTCGACACTAACATGAATTAGTATTACAGATATATCTTTCCGATTGCCTCTGTGGTCTAGTGATTAGAGTTACTGGCTACAGATCCAGGGGTCCGGGTTCGATTCCCGACGTTACGAGATTTTCTGAGAAGAGGTGGATCTCAAACGGGGTCCACTGAGCCTCGTGAGGATAACTGAGGAGCTATTTCAAGGAAATAGCGGCTGCGGTCTAGAAAACTGAGATTAACGGCCATGGGGCTTCTTTTTCAACGACCACGCGACACCCTTTGTCCGCTAAAGTTGGCACTAACTTCGGAGATAAGCGGCGGTCGCTTGGTCGGTATGGTTCGCTTGAGGACTAAAACCACGGAGTCTGTTATATCTTTCCACTTATATAGATTTGCTCTGTTCATTTAATAGTTTTTCTTACACGTGATCCTGTCGTAAAGAAAACGTCGGTTTAAATAAACTGCAAAATGAAGGAAACAGCCGTTGCTCCCCTGCAGGGACACGGCGATACTTCACAGGGATCATGACGGTCAGGACCTGGTGCACTGAGTTCTTGGCCGCAAGGGTCGGCAAGCCTTTAATGTGAGATTGTGCCTATTGGATAATCCTAAATCACAAAAGTGACGTTCATCAAATTTTGTGCACACTTCCCTCTTTGTATTAATATGCATCGACTTGTTACCAGCTTGTTCTCCTGAGTGGAGGCCGTAAAGTGCGGTCGCGCAAGAGATGTGACTGACGTGACGTCACTTTATTCGTAACAGCTCGTAAAATGCATTTCCTATAACGAAACTGGATTAAGCAGCGGTTAGCCGCAAAAGATAAGTGGTTTTCTCACAGGGACACGACCCCATTACTCAGCAAGTTCCCTTCTCTGAGATTTTGAGGCCTAGACTATGTGTATTTATTTAACGATGCTTGTAGCGTAGTTGCTTGAGGCACTATGCTATAAGCTGGAAGGTCGCGGGTTGAAGCCCCGATGAGGTCATTGGATTTTTTCAATTGACCTAATCCTTCCAGTCGCACTATGACCCTGGGGTCGATTCAGCCTCTAACAGAAATGATTACCAGGAATTTTCCTGGAGGGTGAAGTGCGGCCGGGGCCTAAGCCTGACAACCTTACCGCCATCTTTGAGCCGATTGTCTAGAAAATGTAGGAGCCTCGACGTCTACAACCCTATGGGCCTCCGAGGCCTATTACAGGGATAGCTTTACTTTTTCATTGAGAGTACAGGTTGTGTAGGATGAAATGATAATTATTACGAATTAAAAATAAGAGTGATGGTGCCTGATGGCCGTGCCATAGCTCAGGCGGTTGGTCGCCAGCTTCCCACAGCGCCGGCCCGGATTTGAGCCCGGGTCAAGTCATGTGGGGCTTGTGGTGGACAAAGTGGCGCTATGGCAGGTTTTCTCCGAGTACCTCGGTTTCCCCTTCTAGTTCGCATTCCACCGACTTCTCCACAATCATCGTCATCTATCATCTGGGACTGGTAAAATAAGCCAAACAGAGGCCGCAGTGCCAAGTGGACCTGTCTCACCATATGAGAGAAAAGAAATGCCTCGTGGCTTTCCTGTCAGGAACCCTTAAAGTAATATAATTTTGTAGACCCAGATATACGGTTCAGATATTTGGGAACAACGATAACAGATCGGAACCTGATTCAGAAGGAAATTAAGAGGTGATTGAACTCGGGTAATGCTTGCTACCATTCAGCCCAGAACCTTTTGTCTTCTCGTCTGTTGTCCAAAAACATGAAAATTAGAATATACAAAACTATAATTTTGCCTGTGGTTCTGTATGGATGTGAAACTTGGTCTCGTGACGTTAAGGGAGGAACGTACGATTAGACTTAGGGTGTTTGAGAACTGGGTGCTGAGGAGAATTGTTGGACCGAAGAGAGATGAAGTGAAAGGAGGTTGGAGAAAACTGCATAATGAGGAGCTTCATAACTTGTACTCTTCTCCAAGTATAATTAGAATGATCAAGTCAAGGAGGATGAGGTGGGCAGGTCATGTAGCACGAATGGGGGAGACGAGGAATGCGTATAGGATATTGGTGGGAAAGCCAGAAGGAAAGAGACCACAGGGAAGACCAAGGCGTAAGTGGGTGGACAATATTAGAATGGATCTTAGAGAGATAGGATGGGATGGTATGGATTGGATAGATCTGGCTCAGGATAGGGACCAGTGGAGGGCTCTTGTGAACACGGTGATGAATTTTCTGGTTCCGTAAAATGCTGGGAAATTCTCGAGTAGCTGCAGAATTGGCGACACCTCCAGAAAGGCTCAGTTCCATGAGTAAGTAGTAAGTAAGTAAGTAAGTAAGTAAGACCCAAGTTCCATGGCTGTAAAATTATTTGAGTGAGTCTTGTGGAAGGGGTGGGCTGGATTTAACTGGATCAGAATAATCCGTCGGTGGGCTGTTGAAGACACTTGGAAAACTTCAAAATTCATAAAGAGCAGGAATTTGTAACCTGTCGTGGAACTGCTTAGTTGGATAAAGGACAGTTCTTAACTAATTTACCTGCCCTGTTAAAACTGTATAGGTTATAGTCCCTGTGTCATCGAATGAAACAGAATTACGGTTGTGAAAGTCGAGGTGTCCCTGTGCTCAGTTAAGCAGCACGCCATGAACACTTAGGAGGAAGTGTAGATATAGATCCATTCATTTTGACCTTGGCACTATACGGAGGTGTGTGGTCAGCTTCGTGTCCTGGCGCCTCTACCTTTGGTACGTACTTGTTGGGCCACAGAGCTCTCTAGGTACTGTGGAGAAGAGGGGGTAATGATTTTCAGGGAGGCAGTCGTCTGTTTATAATAATTATGTTGACATTTGCGTGGAGGAACCAACGGGAAATCACAGGCTGAAGAGTCAGTTGGTCGACCGACTCTAGAACCAAGGAACTCTCCACTGTGTATCTTAAGACAGAAGTAAATGCTCCAACCCGCCCAGAGGAATGATGTAGAAGTAGTTGTAATGGCCTGTATGAAGTCTACCGCCCAGACCTCTGTTATGGAGAATGAAGTAAATGTCAAAATTTCTCGTATAGGATAGCAAGTAACGTTCTCAGGATTCGAACCCGTACCAAAGTCTGAGCCTCGAATCCGTTTTGGATATCATTCTAGGAGACGTGGAAATAGTCCGCGTTTGGTTCATTATTTTTTCAATTCCGTACACCAGCGGGCCTCTATAACCACACTTTATTTCGACATTAAATAAAGCGTGGAGTTACAAAATGCCGCCGAATGAGCTACTCCTCAACGGACAGTAACTTTCGTGTATTTAATTGAATTGTAGGGTGGGGTGGCCGATCACAGTGGCCGCGCGGTCTGAGGCATGAACCATATTCGTCCACTCGAACACTGGGATTCTAGGTTCGAATCCCACACGAGGTATGGATATCTGTGTGAATTTATTTTGTGTTGTTCTGTGCCTGGGTAGCGGCCATGCGACGGGCTGAGGAGTCCTACCGACTTTGTATAGATTAAGAAACTGTAAAAGCGGCTAAGGTCCACAAGGGCTGTATAGCCATAGATAGATGTGATGTGGCGATATGGAGTGGATTGATCTGGCTCACGATAGGGACCGGTGGACTGCTCTTTTGAATACTAATGGATCTCTGAGTTCAATATAATGTTGAAATTCTTAAGTAGCTGAGCGACTGACGGTTTCAGTGACTTTATTTCCATGGAGGTAGGTGGGTGGCAGTAATAGTTCCCCGTGATCCTGAAACAGTTCTGTGGTGTGCTGTTGTGCTGTTCCTCCGATGTAGGATGTTGAAATGAACCATTCTTAAACTTCTTTCTATTATGAGATATTATGTCGGGTTTGAGATTTTCACAGCGGCATCAGTGTAGAGTGCTATTTTCAGGGTTGTAACGCTATGTATTCTGGGAGGTTACCGACGTTTCAAAGGAGCTTATTATCTTCATATCCAGGTTAGAAGGGTAAGCCGAGCTGGCAGCAACAACGAACAGAGTCCAAGCTCTTCGTCTGAGGCATGTAGTATACGATCGTCGAGAACATATGAGACTGCTTAAAGTTTTTTTCTTTTTGGCAGAATTTGAAACAGCATGGTGACCGCACGAAATTTATATTTAGCTTCTAGTTTCATGGTACCCATCTCCATCTAGTGCCGCAATCAAAATTGGTAAAATTATACTCCGCCATACGTCTTCATGGCGCGATGCTTAATTAAATCAGTGATACTTTATAACTGCCGGTCACGGTAGCCGAGCGGTCTAAGGCATGCACTGTCTTCGCTCGCTCGGAAGCCGGGATCGTGGGTTCCAATCCCACTCAGGGCATGGATGTTTGTGTGCGTTTTTCTGTGTTTGTGTACAGGTAGAGGCCTTGCGACGAGCTGATCACCCGCCCAAGGAGTCCTACCG
>NW_019723908.1:614171-645464 GCF_002891405.2 Cryptotermes secundus
TTCATAAACTTTTTAATTCGTTGAAACCAAAACCGTATATGTATATAGTATTTATGTGGTTCCTTTCTTCAAGAATTCTCACTGCACCTTTATTACAAAAGTCAATCTATTAATATTTAATGAAGCAGTGGTTGTTTATTGACCACCTCTGTGGTCTGTTGGTCACAGTTCCTGGCTAGAGATCCAGAGGTCCCGGGTTCGTTCCCGGCGCTACCATATTTTCTGAGAAGTAGTGGGTCTGGAAAGGGGTCCACTCAACCTCATGATGATAACTGAGGAGCTATTTGAATGGAAAAGTAACAGCTCCGGTCTAGAAAACCGAGATTAACGGCCGTGGGCATTCCTTACTCTGACCACGCGACACCATCTATCCGCTAAATTTGACACTAACTTCGCCGACAAGCGGCGGTCACTCGGTTGGTGTAGTTCGCGTGAGGATTAAAGCCACGGAGTTTGTTTGTTGTCAGAAATAAGGCGAAACCAGTAAACATCAATATCATATTAATGTTGGGGCAGTGAATATTAAAACACGCGTAGGTAGTCCCCCCCCCCCTCAAAAAAGGAGTAAGTCGTGACTTCATTGTTTAGATATGAAGTCACATTTACCGGAGTGTCTGCATGGTCTAGTGTCTGTACGAAATTCACAGATTTTCGTGACCTAAATAGTCTCTATGTTGAACAGCGAAGATCCTGACGCTGCTACACTGCTACCTATACTGGGTCATTGCATTCCGCTCGTCATCTTAGGATTCACTTAGTACTCTATTTTTGTACCCTTCTCGGTGGTTTAAGGGGCCGTTTTCCAAGTGGTTTCATGACCAAAATTCTTTATTCATTTATCGTTTCCTTATGCGTACTCTGTTTAAAGCTTCTCTATTTCTCAGTACCTGTTTTTGTAGGGCTTTGTCATCCTACCGTAATTGAGTAAAGAAAACGACCCTCCAGGTTTCTTCATTATAATTTTCTATGTATTTCATGTTTCCTCGAACTCTAAGGATAGCAGCGGGAATTTGAAAATGATGCAGCAGCAAGAAGTGGTGTCCAGTGACTTGATTCACTCATCCTATCAAGAGGTGGCAGCAGCGGCGCTGCGGACAGACTAATGGCTGTCGTTATCGCGTGGTAAAGATCTGTGGACGCGGAGTCTGTGGCCTGAGACAGGAGGGGGTAGAGTTTTGAGACCTCATCCATCACAAGGCCTGTCAGCAAGGGTGAGACAGAGTCACAAGCCGGGAAGTTTGTGTCATTATGCCTCGCCAGCATTTGGACTGCTAAATAGGTGGTAGTCTAGATCAAATACAACTTTCATGCAGCTCTTTTGTATTGAAAGAAAAAAAAAAGACTTAGACCCTAGCTTATTTTTTGTTCTTGATAAAGGGGGAGACATAGTTACGTGTACTGAGAAGCTCTTCCTCCAAGGCTGTCTTCTTCACATGCAACGGTGGATCTAGGGCGGGACTAACGGGGCAGCTGCCCCAGACGCAGGCAATGAAAACTGAGCGTCGACGGCAGTCAAAGATGTTCCTAAATTTGCACAAGACAAGAAGAGATTTGTCAGAATGAAACTGATTGCTAGCAAACCGAGGGGGCTGTCAGAATTAAGTGAATGCTGTTGGATTTGCTGACTTGGACAAAATGCCGTTTATGTTTGTAATTTTTCTACTTCCGACGTAATTTATGTTTGAGACCTTCAGCCGTCCCTATCCTGGGCCAGATCAAGCCAATCAATCCCATCCTATCTGTCTAAGATCCATTTTACTATTGTCCACCCACCTTCGTTTTGGTGTTCCCAGTGGTCTCTTTCCTTCTGGCTTTCATTCCTCCTCTCCCCCATTCGTGCTACATGCCCTGTCCACTTTATCCTCCTTGACTTGATCGTTCTAATTATACTTGGAGAAGAGTACAAGTTATGAAGCTCCTCATTATGCAGTTTTCTCCAACCTCCTGTCACTTCATCTCTCTTCGGTCCAAATATTCTCAACACCCTGTTCTCAAACACCCTAAGTCTAATCGTATGTTTCTCCTTTAATGTCACGAGACCAAGTTTCACACCCATACAGTACCAGAGGTAAAATTATAGTTTTGTACATTCTAAATTTTATGTTTTAGACAACAGACGAGAAGACAAAAGGTTCTGGACTGAATGGTAGCAAGCATTACTCGAGTTCAATCTCCTCTTAATTTCTTCCCGAATCAGGTTTTGATATATCATTGTTCCCAAATATCTTAACTGTGCCACGTTTTCAAAACAGCTGTTTCCGATAACAGGTAAGAATAATTCAGTTATTTTTTTTTAGAATGTATTGATTCTCATATGGCAGTTAAGAGCGTAAAGTACCCTGGTTAAGAAGTTTGTCAGTGAAGGTGTTACCAGCAGAGAGACACAGGAAGGGCTACTGCCGGCGGATGGCGAGTGTAGCTTCTGCTGTATGTATTTTCATTTTCTTTGCCTGCAACACATTTGCATAAGACCATCTCTCATAGTAATGGACATGTAAAGTCACTGTGCAAGTCCTTCTGTCTGTCAGTTCGTCCGAATCTATTACTGTCATACTTTTCGATCTTGTGCCTCCTGATTGTTAGACTCCATTTTACAAACCAAAGAAGAGTGCATGAACCCCACCTTTCGCAAACACGTTGAACTTGTTGTTAGAAATGTTATTAAAATGACACAGCTTCGCGCTGACACGTGACTTTTATGCGGATGGTCTATAACTTGAATCTAAAGGACATCCAGTGTTTCTGGTTGTTTTCTTAGTAATCTTTTTTTTTTAATGAGTCGTTGCGGTATATATTTAGGATTTCATTTTGGGGGCCTCGTTTTTAGATCAATCTAAAGCTGTTTCATTCAAGGCAGGAAAGGTGATATGGAAACCGAGTAATGTTGCGTAGCTTCACAAATTAACTAAATGCATTCTTGAATACTTAACTCACTGAAGCTTTGTAGCTAAACGCATGGAGCTGAATCCGTTTTGAGAAGATGACACTCGCTCAGATATTCATGAATTTCGTCGTCTCTTATAGAACCAAAATTTCGTTACCATTTGGGCAAGATGTCCACAACTTTGAAATTTATTTCTTTAAGATTCGTTGTGATATTATCGTCGAATCTACGTCCAGGTTTCCGAAATAAATTCTTGGCTTCAGGTTTTCCGACTCTAAACTTCGTATATATTTCTGATCTCTTCTAGTTATCTATGTCCCGCCCGTTTCATGCGATATGATTCCACTAATAATATTTGACTAAGAATATACATTATGAAGCGTCACATTATGTATTTTTCTGATTCATTTCAAAGGACTTTGATGAACTTATCTGTTCGCCATGCTTGGGGGGGGGGGAATAATTGTGCGTATATAAAACCTCTTAACCTCATGTCACTTCCTCTCTGTTACCCCCAAACCTTATTCCCAGAACTGTGTTTTCGTGTACCCTCGATCTACATATTTCTGAAGTAAACCTGTGATGAGGCACGCGGTACTGTAGTTGGTTGAGGCACTATGCTACAAGCCGGAACATCGCGTATTCGATTCCTGATGGAATCATTGGATTTTTCAATTGACCTAATCCATCCAGCCCTGTGGTCGACTCAGCCTCTAACAGAAATGTGTACCAGGAATATTTCTGGAGGGAAAAGAGCGGCCGGCGTGTAAGACTGACAATCTCACCGCTATCTGTGAGTCGATTGTCTAGAGAAAGTGTGGGAGCCTAGACGTCTCACAACCGTACGGGCCTCCACGACCTGTTTCAGGGATAGCTTTGCCTCTACCTTTTCGATTCGATAAGGGGCGAGAATTAGAATGTCCTTGTCACTGTTTCCATGCCTTCATGTGGTGAGCAGTTTACATGGCCAGTGATAACGCTTGTGCCTTTTTGTCACGAATGCCTGACTCATGCAATGAGGTGGGTGGAGTGAGCCCCCTCAATTAAAGTTCCTGCATATTGTTGTATTTTTTATATCCCACCTCCTCTTTGTAACTGCGGGAAAAAGTTTCGTAGCGTTCAGAAATTATACGGTAACATGAGAGAGTAGAGACACAAGGAAGGGACCCATCATCCAATGCATGAGGAAAGTGAAGGAATGGACTAAGTGAATCATAATAAGGACTATAATGAGAGGCTTTCAAGTAAGTGACATCTCATTGAAGTCACTTAACTATAATAATGTTGCCCGCCTTCTTCTGGTAAATGTACAGTCAACTTGTGAAATTATCAACCATTCCGACTGAAAAACGAGGGCCTTTAATAGCACATAATTCCATACAATAACATTACCCGCATGATGGTGTTGTGCCCCAAAGTACCAATTCCTAACCTTACATCACTGCTGCATTTGTTTTATTATTTAAACATTAAGCCTATATAAGAACGCAAGCTGTGTTTTAATATTTAAAAAAAAAGTCTTTCGGTGAACAATGAAATCATTACATTGTAGCAAATATTGTCATTGTGTATAGTTTATGTGGGCATTGCTCCTTGTCTGGACCAAAAATGATTTATGATGTCTTGTAAACTGGCTCTGGTTCTGCCTCAATCTTCAGGTAGAAGATAAAGATCTCCTATTTTGAAGCCGACGTTTCGGAATATGACTTTGTCACCGATTTGGATACTAGAGAAGAAGAGCTTTTTTTTATTGCTAGTGGGGTGGGACTAAGTCCCTTGTACTGCGGCCACTTCTGGCCTAATGTACCAGCCCCAGATGATAGGTGAGGGTGATTGTGGAGCAATTGGTGGAATGAAGATTGGCAGGGGAAACCGAAGTACTCGGAGAAAACCTGCCCCAGTGTCACTTTGTCCACCACAAATCCCACTTGACCAGACCCGGGCTTGAACCCAGGCCGCAGCGGTAAGAAGCCAGCGACTAACCGCTTGAGCTATAGCGCGGCCCCTCCGTTGATTTTACTGGAATGTATAATGTTAACCATTGTATTGGCCCTTAGGGAACAATGGTAGAGAAATGTACCATTTTCGTTATCATTCAGGAAATCTTCATATTTCTCACAGCATGTAGTTGAGTGTTTCATATGACGGTTGGAATAACCAGTGATTAATTTCCTGAAGAATGTTAACAATTGACATGTATGCAAAGCTCAGTCTACAATGCAGCATCGTGGTTCCTCGATGAAACACCTATTTCATGTCTTCTTAGGAACTGACATCATGTTTCGGCCACACCATATTATGAATAACGTTGACACCACCTTTGAATAGAATAACTTGATGTAGAAACTGCTTCTTTAGACATGTCTCTCCCTCCTCTGGCTGATTTCTCAGTCTCATGATCATTATACAGACAGTAGGACTCCTTGGACGGGTGATCAGCTCGTCACAAGGCCGCTACCTAAACACAGGACAACACAAACACACACAAAAGATCCATGACTTGTTTGGGATTCGAACCCACGATCCCGGCTTCCGAGCGAGAGAAGACAGTACATGCACTAAACTGCTCAGCTACTGTGACTGCCTTCTTAAATATTATTGAGACGAAATTCATATTTCAGGTAGGATAATTCCACATGTCTGTCTCTTCCTCAGATCCTTCGTTTGTCTCCAGTGAAGCTTGCGCCGTTATAACTGGCAGCAAATTTCGAATACCGGACTGAGACTGAAATCCTCAGTCGGAGGGTGAGAGCGGCTTAACATGGTGCTCATCTTATGCTCCTCGAACTTCACGAAATCTGCGAAATGTTAAATTCATAAAAAATGAAATTGATCTTCGCTCCACCTTCCGTTGTCCTCTCTGTGACTTTCTCCTTTACACCAAGACGATTATAAACTACAGTTTAATCCTAGACGAAGTCCTTTGATTAATATGTTTTTTAAGCAAGGAAGAAATATATACGTGGCGAATAATTAAACCCTCTCCTCTAACAGGTATCTAGTTAAACGCTTTGAAACCGGCCAGAAAATGCTTTTGAATTGTATCCCAAAACCAAAAAAATAAAAACATCCAGTTTTGCGAGAGTTGAGGTTCTCACCTCAGTCAATATGAAGATTACTGCCTTCTGAGATTTGACGCCATTTAGTCTGGTAGACTGGTAGCCTTAAGAAGGGACAGACAGAATAAAAGCATACAAACACCAAATATCCATGCCTTGAGTGGGATTCGAACGCATGATCCCAGCGTACGAGCCAGCGAAGACAGTTCAGGCCTTAGACAGCGCGGCTACTGTGACCGGCTTAGGTATATATATACATATATAATATACTGTGCAGTTTAAACTATCGCACAGTGAGTAAGTTCGTGATTTTTACAAGCCACTTGAGAAGTAATGGAAGTTACAATGGCCCGAAGAATTTTAGTAAAGATTCCCTTAGGAAGCGGCCACTCGGGAGAAAGAAAGGAGCTGCGATATTAATATTAAAATGTGGTCTAATTGAATGGAGTGTGAGGATGGGAGATGAGTGGACTTGAGTGAGGATCGTGTACAATGTTGGTCTCTAATTTTGGATATGTTCAAAATTTATATTCTGCTTTCCAACTGCTTGTTAATTATACACAGGATTTCACAACGTTTCTTAGCCGTAGGTTGTACAATATAAACTTCTTGCATATCTTAATGAGGTTTATATATGTTTAGAAATAACATTATTTTTAATCCTTTTTCTTCTGTTGTTTTCGAATACTGGACACTTGTCTTAATTTCCAGGAATAAGAACCCAAATGCATTAACTGTGACTAACAATACAGGAATTGTTGCTGCAATAAATTTACGTTTATTGGATATGAAAATTTCCAAAGCAGATTAAAGAAAATAAGGAAAATTA
Organism: Cryptotermes secundus; assembly: GCF_002891405.2. NCBI lineage: Eukaryota > Metazoa > Arthropoda > Insecta > Blattodea > Kalotermitidae > Cryptotermes > Cryptotermes secundus. The sequence goes on from NW_019723908.1 coordinate 620,944, forward strand.
ATTGTATTTGCTGAAAATCTGATTTGATTCCTTCACACAATATTATGGCGCTCTCCGCCTTTAAGAAACTTTGAGTTATCATAGCTTGAGCAAGACGTGCCAACATTTTTCACACTCTCTAAAGCCAGAAATTCCCATAGTTGTGCGGGTCACTTTACTGAAGAGGAAAATGTAGGAAGTGGAATTGAGAAGAACGGATATGAAGAGAAATAGTAGGAGGAGGAGATGGAAAGAAGGAATAGGAGTATAAGAAGTACGGGACGATGGAATGGGGATGGAAGAAAATGAGGGGAAGGAGAGGGGGAAGAAAGAAATAAAAATAACGGAGAAGAGGGAAGAGAAAAGGGATAATAAAGAAAGTAGAAAGACTAGGACAATTACGAAGGGAGTATCACAGCGTCTTCCTGATTCCTTGGTTCGAAACGGGATGGACTGAAATGAAATCCGCCAGGCATGTTCTATCGTACATGTTCTAGAACATGAATTTTACAGAAGTACGTTTAGAATATTCCTACGTAAACCGTGGGGTTCACTGGACACAGACCGGACCCTTACGAAAATTATACGATATTTTTACGCATTTTGAGCAAATAGCTCAGTGATACACTTAGGAATAAAATACGAAAGATCGCCATCTCTGAGTGTTGCTCCGTCCATCGCGTGATGTAACTGTGAACCCTGACCTGCCACGCCTTGCAATTGCATGGATGGTGGATACAACTCGATAAGGGGTGTGAATTGTTAGTAAGGACCTTAAAATCTGCCCTTTAATTGACTTCGAATCCATGGGTCCATGCAGTTTTCTTTCATTTCTCTCTATGTTTTTACTTCTTACCCTTCCTTAATCTCAACCTCTTCGTTTTTCTTTCTTCCTTCTTATCTATATTTCATTTCTATTTCCCTCCCTCTACATTTTTCCGTTACATATAGGTATGGAACTCTTTGAGCCAAGTGGTGGCGTCATGGTATCTTGTATTCCAGGCTTAAGAGTCATTCATTCATTCATTTATTTTAAAATTCCATGAATCCTCTCTGGTCACAATGTGCCTAGGATGTAGAACATGTCAGGTTTCTATATGTACTGTAATAACCAATGCTGGTAAATAGTTATCATTGTCACAATCATGTTGTAAAAACTAAATCATAATATATACAATTCGATAGCAGTCTAAAATATACATGTTTAAATGTTTAATCATTACCCATTTGGAAACTAATTTTCTTCTAAATACTATATATAATTTCAGTTCGTACCCCATAGGAAACATTTTACGTCTCCTCTACAAGGACCGCCCAGTTAATGATATTTAGGGGGAAATCGCTGTTTACTGTGAGAATCTTACGGAACATGTAAAATATACGGTGTGGTCATAATGCATAGCTTTTGTGAGTTAAAATAGCTGCTACGTATAGAATTACTGGACTTTAAAAGTTAACGTTCTTCTAACAATGCTGACAGTAGACTGTATAGTGTGGAGTGGTAGAATGATCAGCGAATGAAGAATTTAAAATGATTCTGGAGGAAACGGTCGTGGCCCAATTTGAAGTATTATCCTGGTAATTTTCTAAAGGGTCTGAGGAAGACCTCAGAGAGTAGAGTCAAGATAGCCGATACACAGGCCGAGTTCGAACTGGTGACCTCCTGATTACAAGTCAGAAGCACCACCGCTTCAGCAAACCTGCTCTGTCTCGAGGTTTCAAAAGCGTTAATTCTTCGATAGCTTAAGTGTATTTTGGTTTCCAGAGTTACGGCTCTGCGCGTATTATGTAGCTATGGGCTAGGCAGGCATGGTTCGATTACCGGGAGAGTCAACAGCTTCTCTCAGCTGACACGTCTGTTGAGTCTTGCCATTCAGTTAGAATGTACTTTACCCGGGGATTAAACAGCCGGATCATAAGGGTGACCTTTCTCTTCGCTCTAGTATAAGGAGCATCACATCCACGTCCCATATGAGCCTTCCTAGCATGACGCTAAGAGTCACTTGTTTCGGTAAAAATGTAACAGTATTTTACGATATTTAGACCGAGCTAGCTACCACATTTTACACCTGTACATAACAAATAGAAGGAGCCGGGATAGCTCAGTCGGTATAGCGACTAGCTACGGGTTCGACGACCGAGGAGTCGGGGTCCAAACCCCGGTAGTGCTAAGAATTTTCTCTTCTCCAAGTCGTCCAGACCAGCTCTGGGGCCCATCCTGCCTCCAATCCAATGGGTATAGAGGGCTTACCTAAAGGGTAAAGCGTGAAGCTGGTCACTAACCTCCAACCAGTGCCCAGGTCAAGAATATGTGGATCTACACATTCACTCTCCCATACGCATTCATAGCGTAATGCTTAATTAGTTAAGCACAGCGACAACTTTATTACCTTACGTAACAAAGAAGAATTAACTGTACAATCACGATGAATAACTGTGTCCGAATCAGATTCAAGAACTGAACGTTCAAATTTGTGCACATAATTTCTTGAAGAGCTGTTACATATTCAGTCTGTTTGCTTTTATGGAGCCTGACAGCTCGTTGCCGTCTTCATAAACACCCGCCATTCCTAGTCAACCTACGACTTGTGTTATCCCTATAGTTACTATAGGATTCTGACGATGGTGTATAAGACACAGAGATATTGGGTTTTCAGACTTTATCCATCGTCCTGGTTTTTAAGATAACAAAGAAAAACACGAAGTTTCGGAAACTAGATCTGGACCAGTGATTGAGGCTAGCTCTTTCTAAGGGACCCAACAGAATAGGTGTTTTCCCTCACCTGAGGACGGAAACAGATCCATTTTCCGAAACGTCATGTTTTTCTTAGTTATCTTAGAAACCAGGACGATGGATAAAGTCCGAAAACCCAATATCTCTGTGTATGTTATCCCTGTTTATTTTTCCATTCTTAAGATAAGGACTATTCAGTGCGAGGACATTGGCTACTTACTGGTGGAATATTTGTGCAATATAATTTTGATGATGACTGTACCTACACAGTCATTTTGTTCTGATGATGAATGAGGCTGGGTGAGGTACAGAATGTCTCAAAAAGTGATGGGTAATGGAGGGTACTTTGAGGACTAAATGCCTATAATTAGTGATGCTTTGGAACACTACCATAAGAAGTAGTCTAGCGTATTCTGAAGGAATTATGTTACTTAAGGATACGACAGACCCTAGCAGTATAAAAAATGAGATAGACTGGAACTTCCTGAGAAAGGTTAAACTTAAAACCGAAGTTGACTTTTATGCTTAAGGGTCACGCTGTTAATACTTAGGGATGAATGGAGATAAATTGTCAGGCGTTCTTACACTCACTGCTCTTTATAGATGAATTATCAGCTTCACGCTATGTCTACCTTATCTCCGTGAGATTATCATCCGCTCTCCATTGGAAAATTGCCTACATGGGTCGCATACTTGTATGTGCGTGTGTATGTACACATGCTTAAATTATATAATAAGATTGCTCCTACTTCTGTATGGTTGACGTATATGTAATTTTGTAGGTATTGTGCGTTAAGCCTACCGTTTAGAAGGAATATGGGAGATAAACAAGTTTTGTAGGGACGAATAATATATGACTAATCGCCGTCATTGTCATCGGCAAGAGCTGAGCTTGTTCTGTCCTCAGAATCCCGGCATCCCAGTCTTTGAGGCGTATGAGTGCGTCTTTTTGCTTGAGCAGGTTACCAGCCTGTTGAAACACTATTATCTTGGAACTTGAGGGTTACTATTTACGGTTTCCTTCGCTTATGTTGCCGGCCGCCTCTGTAGTCTAATGGTCAGAGTTCTTGGCTACAGATCCAGATTTTTTGAGAAGTAGTGGGTCTGGAACGGGGTCCATTCAACCTCATGAGGATAATTGAGGAGCTACTTGAATGGAAAAGGCCGTAGGGATCCTTTCCGCTGACCACGCGACACCTTCTTTCCGCTAAAATTTGGCACTAACTTCGCCGACAAGCGACGGTCGCTCGGTCGGTATAGTTCGCTTGCGGACTATAGACCACGGAGTTTGTTTTTTCACTTAGGTTGCCTACCTTGGCTAACGAGTCCTGTCTACCCGCCACGTAACCATGGAAGGGGCCCTTACCAGGTGCTACCCACCGATACATGGAGCTCTCATGAAGCAGTGTCGTCACCCTCCGTAGTTGGAATGTCTCTTATGAGAGTTCCAACCAGCTACCTTCATGATGGCATGACTGGTGTAACAGAGAGAGAAAAAATAAATACTGAAATTAGGAATGAACATTTGGAAAGAGCGCAGCATGTAACAGAATCAAGAAATATGAATTATACAGCGGTAGCAATATTTACCAAAGAAACATCAGCACAAGCAGACGATGTGTACAAAACAGGGCTCAACAATTCGTCACTGCTATTGCTATACTTAATGTATGTTTTTAAATGTTTAAAGACGTGTTCGAATTCAAAATATGGCGACGTGCTGGTTGAGAAACATTGTCATGACATTGGTAATCTGTCCTTGTCGCTCTCCAGACATTGGGCAGTGGCCACTAGGTGCAAAACCACTGACTTGATGACAGTGAATTCGAATTGTGTTGCAATCATGACGCAGTCCTATTGCTAGCAATGACCGATACTTCTCAAAACCGGTACAAGGGTCAGAGGTCCTTACTTGTATAGATTGCGTCACAACCTGGCGGCATGAAACATACAATACAGTTATAAAGTTTTCCACCTCCGTCACATGGTATAACTGTCACTGAGGTGTAGTTGTTCACAGTTGAGATTTATCGATGTTACTGTGGGTTACACGATTAATCGATTAAATCTGTATTAGCTGATTGATTTTAGTTTCAGTATTCGTTTCAGAAGCACTGTGTAACACCATTTATTTCTTCAGACTGTAATTAAAAGAGCAAGTTAACTGCATTTTTGGGCCTACCTGTTGACCGGTGTTTTGTATATGTGAGTCGTGGCCTCTCGCTGTTATGGGAAGAATGCAGACAGAGGGTGTTTGTGAACAGGTGGTGACGCGGTTATTTGGACCTAAGAGAGAGGAAGTAGCAGGAAGGTGGAGAAACAGCATAATGAGGAGATTCGTCATTAGTAATCTTTGCTAAATAGTATTTTTCTTCTTCTTCTTCTTCTTCTTCTTCTTCTTCTTCTTTGGCTATGCGGTCCTTTTAACTTTAACCTTTGTCCCCTTGGGGAGGTGTGCGTTCTTAACAAGAATATCTTCAGGAGAGAAGTTGTTAGCCTTTACCCAACCCCCTTAACCTAAAAAGTTTGTCTGGTAAGGTATACTTCTTTATGGGGGTTGGCTTCACCGCGCTTAAAGAGCCCCCCCCCCCTACCCTTGGTTTTTCTGTCGAAATTTTCCTACCCCTTGCCAGAGAGTCCCGTTTGAAGGCGCCGGATACCCGCCTATGAACCCACTCCTTCTGTCACAACTGTGCTCTCAACCCAGAATGTGTTGCCCAAGGGTCACCGCGAGGCGACGTAGCTAGGATTTACCGGCAGAGCCCTACTTAACAGGGCAGCGTTCTGATACTTAATGGTGTGAACTTGCTGGCATCAGTGCACCCCATAAGGGCTGTTTACCAGCCTTTGACCCCATCTGTGGTCTGGTGGTTAGAGTTCCTGGTTACAGATCCAGAGATCCTGGGTTCGACTCCCGGCGTTATCAGTTTTTCTGAGAAGCAGTTGGTCTGGAACGGGGTCCACTCAACCTTTTGAGGATAATTGTGGAGCCATTTCGAGTAAATAGCGGCTCTGGTCGTCTAGAAAACCGAGATTAACGGCTGTGGGGATCCGTTGCGCTGATCACGTGACACCCTCTACCCGCTAAAGTTGGCACTGACATCTCCGACAAGCGGCGGTCACTCGGTCGGTATATTTCGCTGCGGACTAAAGCCACGGATATTTTTTTACCCCCACTGAATAGTGTGATTAAGTACGGGGGAATGAGATTGGCTGGGCATGTGGCACGTTTGGGGAACATATTCGCGGATACCCTTCGAGATAGCCTTACTACATCCAAATGCAACGCATTATTACACTTCTATTATGAAGTTCTCTTTTGTTGCAGTTTATTTTTGTGTATTATGATGGATAATAACAAGCTTTTCCTATTTCACCACGAAACCGAGTCGGTGTAGCGACTGGGCTACGAACTAGGCGACCGAGGAGTCGGAGTTCGATTCCCGGTAGTGGAAAGAGATGTTTTCTTATCTCTCTCATCTCAAGACCGGCTGTTGGGCCCACCCTGCCTCCTGTACAGTGGGTACAAGGGGATCGTTTCCCCGGAAGTAAGTGGCAGAGCAGTGAAACTCGCCACTTACCTCCATCTAGTGTCGAGGTGAAGACTTGTGGAGTTATGCCTCCACCCCCGCACGTCTTCACAGCGTGGCGCTTATTTATTTAAGCACAGGAATAACTTCGCATTATTTTACATCAGATTTTTCTCTTATTATTAATATGCTTATTCGGTTTCTTCTCATGTCCTCTTATCTGTTTTCAAAATGCACGTTTTCGCAGAAAGAATACTGAAAACAATATGTCTGCATACCACCAGCTGTAGCCACTGTTCCTCTTGTGTGAAACTTCTCAAAAAGTTTACCGATTTGCAGAACGCCTCTGGCAGGAGCCGGTGAATGACCGGTTCTGACTGTCATCACTTGTAATGACATCGGATAAAAGATTCCAGACTGAAGTAATGTTTACCCCCTTAGAAATTCCATGGGATTGTGGTTGTCCAGGTGACCATGTAGGGGAATGATAGATGGACCCAGAGTACATGTCATGTCTTATGTTTGTTATGACTGGTCCAGTGTAGGTGCGGGGATGACAGTTCGAACAGCTACCGTCTAGTTTCTCACTGACAGATGTACACTCCCAGACATATACACCACAGCTCCTCCATGTATCGGTTCTCCTACTGTGGAGCGCGAGACCTGCCGTGCTCACCGAGAGATGCTGCAGTCTATCCACAGTTTTACACTAACAAATTAACAGTGATTGATGTCACTGAACCTTTAAACTATACTTGCGTAATACTTCATACTGTCTGCGTGTGGTTACGTTCGTCAATTAATGTGGCAATTCATGCAGGAAAATGGCTCTTTGTGATACAACTGTGATCCTGGTCGCTATACGAGAGGCGCCGAACGTAAATGGACTTCTCTCATAGGTCAAGGGAATTTGCAAAAGAAATTTAAGTGCCCTCAAAATATGCATAAGAGAATTAATTTCTTAAACGTTAAATAGTATCACTTTTATCAATGAGGACAGTAACATTTCAATGATATATTTACTTACTTACTCATGGAGCTGAACCCTTCTTGAGGAGCCGGCAATTCTGCAGCTACTCAAGAATTTCTCAGCATTTTATGGAACCCGAAGGTTCATCACCGTGTTCACAAGAGTCCTCCACTGGTCCATATCCTGAGCCAGATCTATCCAATCCATACCATCCCATCCTATCTCTCTAAGATCCATTCTAATATTGTCCACCCACCTACGCCTTGGTCTTCCCTGTGGTCTCTTTCCTTCTGGCTTTCCCACCAATATCCTATACGCATTCCTCGTCTCTCCCATTCGTGCTACATGACCTGCCAACCTCATCCTCCTCATTTCATTGATATCTCAATGTTAATTAGTGCTAAGCACGTTATATAAAAGGACTATAATGGAGGAGTATTGGCAAGAGTTCAAAGTGGACTCTCTGAGACACAGCCTTGGCGCTGCCATACAACACTGATCTAGAAACCATGGCGACTCAATGATGACGCAACAGAATGGCATTCGTCCACGATCGCTTTCTTTTATATCATCTAATTAATAGTGTCTCTCATTTTTAAATTGGTTTGTGGTTATAATATAACCGAGGTGGTATGTCATTTCTGTGTCATTGCGATTGGTAATGCGTTACCGTTTTACCTCAGGTCAGTTCCCTGTTTTATGAGCAATTAAAACCATATTGTGCACACATAAGCACGGCTCTATGTACTTGTAAGGTTATGAACGTTTCAGAATGATTAATGCATCCTTTATAACCGACTGTTTGAATCAGTGTACACTGGACTTAGATTTATTCTATTTAAATTTGTGATCTATATAACGACTCTGTGGTGACCCAGTCTACATTAATCATTACATGAGAGTGAATAATGAATTGGAAAGGATCTGGAAGGAGCGGTCGTTGTCTGATTCAAAGTAATATCCTTCTATTTGCCTGGAGGAAGTGAGCGAAGCTACGAAAAATGCCAATGTAACCGTTGTGCTGCTAGAGATTCGAAGTGCTCTCATCCCGAATATAGGTCAATCGTCATCAATTGAGCGTTTTTGCTCGGTCACTTGCGAACAAACGCTAGGCTTGTTGCTGTTACATCAGGGACTCACATTACTTACTCATGGAGCTGAGCCCTTCTGGAGGAGCTGCCAATTCTGCAGCTACTCAAGAATTTTCCACAATTTTATGGAACCCGAAGGTTCATCACCGTGTTCACAAGAGCCCTCCACTGGTCCCTATCCTGAGCCACATCAATCTAATCCATATCAGCCCATTCTGTTTCTCTAAGATCCATTCTAATATTGTCCACCCACCTACGCCTTGGTCTTCCCTGTGGTCTCTTTCTTTCTGGCTTTCCCACCAATATCCTATACGCATTGCTCGTCTCCCCCATTCGTGCTACATGACCTGCCCACCTCATCCTCCTTGACTTGATCATTCTAATTATACTTGGAGAAGAGTACAAGTTATGAAGCTCCTCATTATGCAGTTTTCTCCAACCTCCTGTCACTTCATCTCTCTTCGGTCCAAATATTTTCCTCAACACCCTGTTCTCAAACACCCTCAGTCTATGTTCCTCCCTTAATGTCAGAGACAAAGTTTCACACCCATACAGAACCACAGGCAAAATTATAGTTTTGTATATTCTGATTTTTATGTTTTTGGATAACAGACGAGAAGGCAAAAGGTTCTGGTAGCAAGCATTACCCGAGTTCAATCGCCTCTTAATTTCTTCCTGAATCAGGTTTCGATCTGTTATCGTTGTCAGGGAATCACATACTGATGTTTTATGGCAACAGAAGTCAGACAGACCGGTCACGTTTGTACTGCGCCGATGAAAGAAAGCAATATGTAAGGGTATATTATGTTTTTGATTGGAACTTTTTCATATATTTAAAATATAATATTAAAGGTAAGATAAAATTTTTCCTGTGCTTAGCTGATTAAGCACTACGCCATGAAGACGCGTGGGGGAATGGATGTAGAGACCCACGTTTTCCTTGGCCTCTGGACTGGTTGCAGATGAGTGGTCAGTTTCACGCCACGATCGCTTTACTCCCAGAGAAAGAACCATCTATATACATTTGATAGGAGGCTGGGTGTGCCCCAGAGCCGGTCTTAACGCCATAGAGAACGGAATATTCGTGACTGTACTAGGACTCGAGCTCCGACCCCTCGGTGGTCCAGTCCGTAGCGAGTCGTTATATAGCGACTGCGCTATAGTAAACATGTAATTTCATCAGATGTCTAGCTACAAAACATTAATTGATCCATACGGAAAAACTGAGTTTTAAAATTTTGAAAACAAAGTCCTGGGGTCAGAGGTCCGAAGAATGAAGCTGACCACCAGTATTCACCCCTGTGCCCAGGTTAGGAACACATAGAACTGTAGGGTCTACGATCTACCTCCAGTTCCATGCGTCTTCATGCCGTGGTTCTTAATTAAGTACAGAGACAACTGTACATAAATAAGAACATTTTGTGGCTCATTTATAAATATATGAAATCGGAGAAAGAAATTAAGGACCTATGTACCAACGAATTTTGTAATTTGACGCGTTAAAATATTGTTAGAGTGGTAAAGTACAGGAACTATATTGTACACGGCATTAAGTCATGCGCCGTGGAACTCTTTTACACTATCCTACTAAAAGCAGTAGAATGCATTCGCAGATCTTGTATTTCCTCTCAGTTTTGCACCTGTAATTCGATTTGGTTTGATTTGATTAGCGTCACCACGTTGTGAAATTATAATTGCCGGAATAAACCTATTGTCACGTATCGGGGTTAGCGTGACGAATAATAGTGGGTTCTAGATTTTATGATTGGGTTTATTGGCATTTCTTTACAATTGCAGTTGATTATAACACCTTATACATTGAACTCCTTCTGAGCGACGCCTGTCTTGTGAATCTCTCTGGAGAATTTCTCATTACTCTCTCACTAATCCCGGGCTCATCTCTACACTTCAAATTCACGAATGCGCTGCCTTATTTAACTGCCACCCGGCCGGGATACAAGTCAGCATCTCGAACGGTTCTGTTCTTTCGTGTTGTTATGGAAACCCATTCGTTGCTATTCGTTGTAACGGAAACTAGTCTTTAGTAATGATTACCGAGCCGTTGTCTGGCAATGGACGTCTGCTCCGGCTCCACCATTCCGGCTATTTGTCTTCATGTGACAGTATATTCAAATTTGTCAAAGTTGGTTATTGATTGATGCGTAAAAGTAGAAGTAAAGCTATCCCTGTACCAGGCCGTGAAGGCCCATAGGGCTGTGAGACGTTGAGGGTCCCACATTATCTAGACAATCGGCTCACAGATGGCCGTAAGAATGTGAGCCTTAGGCGCCGGTCGCGCTTTACTCACCAGGAAAATTATTTAATTAATTCTTGGTACGTACCAATTCATATTTTATGATAATTTCTCTACGTACGTACGCAATCCACAGTATCCCATAGCAGACACAGTTCACTGCATGTTATTGTTTTTTTTAACGTAGTCATACACATTGCCCAGACTTTCACATGTCCGTTTGTAATTTATACGTGACGTATGCAGAGTCGAGTAAAAGATAGAAATATTTGATACTGATACCTTTGTCTTTTTATACGTTGTTTATTGTTTCTTATTTCGTTATTTCTCCCTTTTCCCTTCTTATTTCACCTTGTATTTTTTCTTTGCTTCCTTTCTTTCTTTCTTTCTTTCTTTCTCTTCCTTGTTTCACCTTGTACTTTTTCTATCTCCAGATTTTTCTTTTTATCCTTCTGGAATGATCTCGGAAACCAGTAGTTATCGAACTGCAACAGAATTATCCCAAACTGGAGATCCAGAGACTTCTTAATTCTGTTTGCTAAAAAGAGAAGTAAAACTGACTGTAGTTGTTTCGGCTATGGAATATAACTATCATGAACTCCATATAACAAAGTATCATTCTTGTCTCAGCCTCAACTCCGTACAGAGAGGAAGATACTGAGAATCATCGATGTGGATTTCCACACGCCACACAAATTACTATCGGAGCATCGAACTCAGAGTACAAATTTGAAAACCTACAGTTAGCATACTTTCTTCTTCTCCTTTCAAAATCTTCAAACTGTCATAGGGGCAACATGGAGGTTGTATTCACTGTACTCTCGGTGCAGCAAATAATAGAATATTCATATAGAAACTTAATTTCATTTAGAGGAAAAGATTTTGGCAGTTATTTTTGTACATTTTAGGGTATGTGAAAACCATTACACGAACTACATTTATTCAATATGGTTTGAGGAATATATTTACAATAAACAACAGAAAACAACAAACTCCGTGGTTTTAGTCCGCAAGCAAACTATACCGACAGAGCGACCGCCGCTTGTCGGCGAAGTTAGTGCCATTTTTGGCGGACAGAGGGTGCCACGTGGTCAGCGCAACGAATCCCCACGGACGATAATTTCGGTTTTATAGACCGGAACCGCTATTTCCTTGAAATAGCTCCTCGATTATCCTCACGAGGCTTAGTGGACCCCGTTCCAGACCCGGTACTTCTCAGAAAATCTGATAGCACCGGTAATCAAACCCGGACCTCTGAATCTGTAGCCAGAAACTTTGACCACTAGACCACAGAGGCGGTNCATTGGGAATCAAACCCGGACCTCTGAATCTGTAAGCAGGAACTCTTACCACTAGACCACAGAGGCGGTCATATATTTACAATATCGAATGAGATGTGAATTTATACGAAGGCTGTCGTTATTGATTTGGTAAAGTTTTTGACAGAGCAGGGAGAGAAATTGCATGAGGTTCTAGGGGGGGACGATGAAACCCGTTATACGATCCGTGTCTGTTCAACTTGTTCTGAGGAATTACTGTGGTGTTTGATGCGTTCTGGAGCCCATGCTAGGGGCTTCCCTAATAACCGAGATCTCGTACAGCACGCACGACTACTCACCGCGATAATTTAAATCTAACCTGATGTGTGTGTATACCGCAGGCTCATGTGTGCTGCTACGATTTTCATAACAGGTTTTCATCATGTAAAATACGACTGTGCTAACCGTAATGCGACATCACTCTCATATAAAATGCTATGCTTTACGATTATTATTCTCATTCTTGTTTTGTTTTTGGTTTTTTATGTAAGGTGGTGCGTTTATTGTCATAAACGTGTTTTTTTTTCACTTTACATTCAGTTTCCATTTGCGCGGACCAATGTGTTATTGTGTGAAGGTGAGATGTAATTCTTTGTTATCCAGCGACGAAAGTTCTGTGTGTGGGACGGTGCTATTCGGTACGTACTTCCTCATTTACATTGCATAGTTTTTAGACTTGTATGCAGAGGATATTGGTGGGAAAGCCAGAAGGAAGGAGACCACTGGGAAGACCAAGACGCAGGAGGGTGGATAATATTAAAATGGATCTTAGAGAGAGATAGGATGGGTTGCTATGAATTTGATTGATCTGGCTCAGGATATGGACCAGTGGAGGGCTCTTGTGAACACGGTAATGAATCTTCAGGTTCCGTAAAATGCTGGGAAATTCTTGGGTAGCTGCACAATTGGCGGCTTCTCGAGAAGGACTCAGCTCCACTAGTAAGTAAGTATGCAGAAAGGAGGAAGCAGATAGACGTTGGTAGAATATGATATATTGAATTTTAATTTCATCGGTTACATCTGTCTGAAGTTGAATTATTTTTCATAATCCTTTCTTGCAACGTGGGCTCTTCCAGAATAATCTTTTTTAATCTCAGTTTCATAATGTTGTATTTTAGCGTCCTGTTGCACTGATTTTCATCGATGATATGTATACAGTGGCCGTCTTGTGGTGCACTCAGTTTCACCTGTTACAACACTCGCAGCTAAGAAGGGAACACACATCGCAAGGCACGGTTTACACAGAATATAAGAAAAACGAACCCCATAGTGGAAGAACCACACGCAAGTTTTAGTTATGACACATAAGATGAATAATCTTAACAAGTTTTAGTGTGTGTAAATTTATTATAGTTGACAAATACGCACTTTTTAAATAATTTTATAAAGGCAAGCAATGAAATAGATTAGCGTAATTAGGGCACCTGATGATGGCACTATGTTGCCGAAACATGTCGTGAAGTAACAGGTGAAATTGAGTGCAATACAAGACGGCCACTGTATACATATCATGGACTCAATTTCATATTCGAGACAATAATTGTACGCATGGAGTACCATGATGTGTACGTCATACACAAGGCTTTGTAATGTTTAATTTTTAGTGCCATGATATGCTTAACTCTGTTCATGTGTTTCGCCACGTGGGAAAGTTGGAGAAGCACCATCCCCTTACTGCAGATATCCTGATATTAGATTCATGCTTCGTTGTGATGAATTGCAATATCAGATTTCCGCCAGGAATTCCGTTACTTTGTGATTTCTTCATGTCCTCCACACAAAAACAAAACAAAACTCCTTGATTTTAGTCCGCACGCGAACTATACCGACCGAGCGACCGCCGCTTGTCGGCGAAGTAAGTGCCAACTTTTGCGGATAGAGGGTTTCGCGTGATCAGCGCAACAGATACCCATGGCCGTTAATCTCGGTTTTCTAGACCGAAGACGCCATTTCCTTGCAGTAGCTCCTCAATTATCCTCACGAAGCTGAGTGTACCCCTTTCCAGACCAACTACTTCTCAGAAAATCTGGGAACCCCGGGAATCGAACGTGAGACCTCTGGATGTGCAGGCAGGAACTCTGACCACAAGACAACGGAGGTGGTCCTTCCATACAAAAAGTGCCTTGAAATATGCTACAGCCGCGTCCTTCCTAGTTCGTCCCTACTCGGTAGTCATATTCATCACACCATGTCACTTGACGGTATACAGAGCATCGTTAAATAACTTAGGAATCGACACCAGTATTTCAATTTATATGTATATTGTATATGGTCATTAGATACATCATAGATCCCTGTCGTAATTAAATGCGCTTGTACGTGACTCAACGTGGAATGGTAATATTGAACAAGAGGAACAAGGGAAACGTATAACAAGCAGCGACATAGATGTTATGTAGGTCGCATTCATTGCTAATTTAATTTTCTCAAGAAATTTACACGACTTTTATTAAAAATGTGATGGAAACTGTGTTTCAAGGTCATAAAACTGAGTGTATGTCTCTCCACCTCTCCTCTATCCTGGGTTATACTGAATTTCGCAATGAAAATGGAAGGAGGTAGGACAAAAATAATTTTTTTAAACGAAGAAGTCGTCGTGAACATTCACACATCTTAATGGAGTTATGATAGCTTCTCAGCGGGAGAAATGTTCCTACACTGAAAGGTAGCTCCAGCCTTTGGGACCCAGGACATGACTACACAGCCTGGCTTCTTTTCGGAATGAAGTCGTTGAAACAATGGCGTACAACAATTGTAAGGCGGCATGAACAGTACTAAATAATATCGTAATTTATACTTTTAATGTTTTAGGTTTATGAATAATGACATTTGTAAATTAAATATGTTAAAGAAATGTTTTGTTCTTTAGAACAGAACCATCCGCACACAAACACAGACAATAGGATGGGTTGCTTGAAATGTTAGGGAGATTGTGTGGCGCAACCTCGAACTATTGTGAGTTGAATACAAATTGCTTGGTAACTACCATGCCTTATAATAAAAGGTGGGAACTGTAGCCATAATTTAGTTTTGGCTCAGTCCTCTCATCAAAATGCACCAGAGATAGGCAGACGAAAATCTGGAAATGTACGGGTCATCAAGGCTTGGAGAAGAACTCCATTTTGTAGCAACTGTCCCAACGGATAGAACAATCTGAAGACAACCAGGTTTATGCAGGTTAGTGAAAGTAAAGTCATCCCTGCGCTTAATTAATTAAGCAGTATGCCTTGAAGATATATGGGGAGTGGAGTTACAGCTCCACCATTCTTGACCTTGACACTACGCGGAAGTGAGTGGTCAGCTTCACGGCCCGACCGTTTTTACCACCGTGGAAGGAGCCTCCGGTACCTGTTGGAGGGTAGGCTGATTGGGCACCAGAACCAGTCAGAAGGAGGGAAAATCATCTTGCACCTGTCGAGAGTCGAATTCAGGACATCGCTGTAACGTCCGAGCTCTCCTGGATCCACTGTAGGCTGGAAGTTGCAAAGGTATATCCTGGGCTACTGAATTATTTCTTCAGCTTCAAGTCTTGTTTGTATAGTTGCAAGATTAGCAAGTAACCGAACGGTTTAAACGATCAAACTCTCCTTAGCACTTT
Source organism: Cryptotermes secundus (assembly GCF_002891405.2). Lineage (NCBI taxonomy): Eukaryota > Metazoa > Arthropoda > Insecta > Blattodea > Kalotermitidae > Cryptotermes > Cryptotermes secundus. The sequence goes on from NW_019723908.1 coordinate 636,419, forward strand.
CTCCTCATTTTATTATTAATATCAATGTGAATAATATACACGTCATATTCATCTCCAGTAATACTGTTTAATGCTGTATACTCATACATGCTCTCAGTCTGAGGAACAGAAAGGACGAAGTAAGAGAGAAGACAAGAAAGAATGTGAGACAGAAACAAAGAGAGGAAGAAAGAAAAGAAAAAATACAGCAAGATAAATCGAAGACTACGGTCTTCTAGGTTGTAACGCCATGAAGATAGGAGAGATCCCAACGTTTCGCAGGAACATATCGCCTCCATCTTCGGGGTCGAAGAGTAAGCTGAGGAAATAAAAAAGAGCGTAAGTAGGCGACAATTCAGGTTTCTCCAGATTACACGGCGTTACAGCGCAGTAGACCGCCGTGAGGACCTCAAGCCAGCAAGGAAGATAGATCGTTTTATCGGCCTTGGCAGTTTTAATTCATTTTGAGTGCACACAGAAATAAAGTAAGATTCTTCTGCCTTGTCTAAACCATCATCTTGTAAAGGTATTATAAAATAACAATTACGTGTCTTCCTACTGCCTCCTTATATCCTCTTCTTCCATATCTCTTTCCTTCTTTGTCCTGAGGGTTCGGCTACTGGAGACGAGCACACTCCACAGTGAACAGAGAGAGCATGCGCACTGCGAGCGGTTGCGAGTCCCTCCAGTCTGCTGTCCTTCATCACATTATAGCCGCGTGCTGGAATCTGGCTGTGTTTTCTGTGGGGTGCGCAGTGACCATCGAAACGTAATAGTCCTCCCTACTCTTAGTGTACTTAAGACATTAGATATTGATTCCCGACTTATCCACGACGGTGATTATTTAAATTTAATTCAGTAGCACGAGGCGGTACAACTCTGTAACAGGCTACCGACGTTTGGGAGGAAGTTACGGCCTAGTTTTTCAGAGCAAAAAACCAACTGAAATATTTTCTTGACCTGTAGTACATGCATTTTACCATCAAATAACATTATCCCATTTCCGCAACACATTGTCATATACAGCCTCTTAGTTTGACGTTTCTGTGGTTTGTCTATGTATTCACTCATAAATTGTATTTGAAACAAATATATATATTATCCATCTCAATACAGGATTGTTTCAGTTGGAAACACTTCCAGCAAACTAATGTAGACATTTAAATCTCTTACCCTAACTTCCATCAGCATCATGGTCATACTGACTTGTGGTTTTCGAGTGACACTGAGGCAACTTAATATGGGGTTCTGTAAAATTCTTTTTATGGTCACAGATTTAAAAAAAAATCATAATTTATTAAGGCAGTCGTTTTAAGAATGTAAAGCAACATGTAAGCCGAGCTAAATACATGTGCTATGTGATGGTGATAATCACATCGAATTTGAGACATCTTGTACTTAGTGGAATCAAAAGACAAGTTACTTCTAAAATGTTGTTTACACTATAAATGTTAGCAACATTACTCATTGCCAAATATTGAAGTTATATCGGAGGGTTTTAATGTAATCGTAATCTCTGCTAGTCTATATCATTCACGTAAGTGGGCCACTGATTTTTATAATTATTAATTTGTGCACCCTCCTAGTCTCGTCGTACAGACTGAAAGATTTTTCAGTATAAGAGACGATTTGCGTTTCTTCTCGGGTTTCTCTTAGGTTACCGGTCAGCGTTTCTGTGAAAGAAATAATGAGAGGCACACATTCTCACAGGGGGCAAGTGGTAGCGTAGTTGGTTGAGGCACTATGCTACAAGCCAGAAGGTCGCGGGATCGAATCCCGATGAGGTGGATTTTTTCAATTTACCTAATCCTTCCAGCCGCAATATGGCTCTGGGGTCTACTCAGCCTCTAAGTGAAATGAGTACCAAGAATATTCTTGGGGGTAGAGGGCGGCCGGCGCGTAAGGCTGACAAACTTACCGCCATCTGTGAGCTGATTATCTAGAGAAAATGTGGGAACCTCAACATCTCACAACCCTATGGGTCTCCACGATCCGTTACATGAATACCTTTACATTCTCACAGAAGTTTGGAGACACTTGATGTGTAGGAAACCCAGTGTTATCAGGAAAAGTGGAAGGAATATGTAGATAGAATGCCTCCTCAGATATTCCCTTGGCAGCCTTAATTTATAGACCAGATGGTAAACGTGACCCTAGACGCCTACGAGAACGGCAGGAAGACCACTCCAAACACGAGAAAAACAGACATTCAAAAAGAAATAAAAGGGAAGAGAGAAGGAAAAAGAGCCTGGAAGAGATGAAAGATTTTAAGTATTAGAAGAAAAAGAAGAAGGGTTAAACTAGAGAAGAGGAGGGTAAATAGGAGGAAGAAAGTGGCAGAATGAGAAGCGGTAGAAATGTGAGAGGAGCATGACTAGGAAAGCAACACTGCAGAGAAGAAGTGAGAGCACGTGGTTGACAATGGGATTTATCTCCGGAGAACAATTTCACATATTTACGAATATCGCCACGTTAAACTAACAAATAACTACAATCTTCTAAAAAAGAAACGAATTTATTATGTTTTTTTCTAAACAGTTCTGACGATGGTGTATAATACTCAGAATTACTAGGTTTTTGGGCATGTCCATCGTCCCGTATTCTAGAGACTAGAAAACGGTGTTTCGGAAACTGGATCTGTTTCCGTCCTCAGGTGAGTGGGGGAGATACCTACTTAGTTGGGTCTCTTAGAAAGAGCTAATCTCAGTCCAGTGTTTTGTGTGTGTGTGTGTTTCACGTGTTTCCTTATTTATATTGAGCCCTGCCATTCCTGTCGTTTCTTTTTCCCCTTTTCAATAAAATTCCTACCAGTGCGAGGAACAGGGAAGGTCAAAGATCTCCTGGTCCCAGGACATTAAAATAGCCCCCGGAATTAACGGAAGAAAAGATAAAAAGTATATATTTAGGATGAAGGATACTTTTTATGGAAATTCAGTTCTCGGAATTAATTCGCGTGTGCTTTATTCCTCCTCCTCTTTATTCCGTCCTGTTATTACGTCTCCACTTCTTTCCCTCTGACTTTCATGTGTTATGCCTGACTTCCGTTTCCGGTGGCTAGATTTTATTGCAGCGTCTCAGAGGATCAAAACGTGGTCCTGTCTTCTTGGCGTAAAATTCCCAGACTGAAATTTTAAATCCATTGGTGAGGCGAAATAGCTCGGTCAGAAAGTGATTTCGGTTCCTGATAGTCATACTTATGTTTTTTTCACCCAAAGCCCAGATCACTTCTGTTGCCTACCCACAATTCTTTTTAATAGGTACCTAAAAGTTGTTTCCTGGAGTCTGAATCTGACCAATTTTCGCCTAGTGCCAACGTTAAAAATTCACAGGCCCCATTAGTATTTACCACATACTGATTAAGATATGCGTCACTTTACAATTCTATTTTGTATATTCCTATTTGCTATACATGCTAATGAAATGGCCGCTTGGATGAAACAAACGAAGCAAATTCCGTGGCCTGTAGCCAGCAAACGAACTATACCGACCGAGTGACCGCCGTTTGTCAGCGAAGTTAGAGCCAACTTTCTGCTAAAGTTGGCATGGATTATTATAAATCCGTTGCCAGGTTACGACTAGTGAAGACTGAGGACCCTAGTGCGTGTGCAACGGTGAAGTGTAAAGTGTGTAGATCAGCGGTCGCGCTGTATTTGCCGGTACTTCCGAATACCGTGTGAATAAGGTGTCAGTAAATCCAATCATCCAATCCAGAACACGTCTATAAGTCACGCGCAACCTAACACGTGACATTATAAAGGAATATTCGTTGATTGTTAAGGTTTGTGTTCTGTGTTAGAGTTCATCTTTACTAATACGAAGTCGGTGTTGTTTTCTTTGTACCCTTTTTCTTATAGCATATCTGCAGTGGTCTGTACCCGTATAAGCAATCAGTTACATAAGATAGACAGTTTGTGGCCCCATCTTGCTTTCACCCACGCAGGATCGACTGAACTCCTGACAGTAATAACTTCTAAGACCCGCATTAAGACATTTTAATGACTTACATCTTCAACCTCATAACCTGATCTTAAAGAGATTTTGATACAATGTAAAATATCATATTATGTTCTCACGTAGACCGGCTCTGTGGTCTAGTGGTCAGAGCTTCTTGCTACAGATTCAGAGGTGGCGGGTTCGATTCCCGGCGCTACAAGATTTTCTGAGAAGTAGTGGGCCTAGAACGGGATCCACTCAGCCTCGTGAGGATAATTGAGGAACTGAGAATAACGGCCTTGGGGATCCGTTGCGCTGACCACGCGACACCCTCTATCCGCAAAAGTTTGCACTAATTTCGCCGACTAGCGGCGGTCGCTTGGTCGGTATGGTTCGCTTGCGGGCTACAGGCCACGGAGTTTATGTTTCGCGTAACTTCTGATTCTGTAACTTGCATTGAGGGAGTTAAACTAGTCTGAAATTGTTACTGTTCCCAAGGAATTCATGTCTCAACATTAACTCCATGAGCTGACACTTTTCGAGGCTCAAAATTCCACACATTTTCGCCAGGATTTCCTGCTCATTGTGAGTCATCGTTGAAGTGAAGAGGGATTTATTGATTTTGTATCAACTGATATATGTCAAAGAGCTGAGAATACTTTAGTAATTACTAGGTAACTGTCCATACATAGGGACGCTAAGACTAAGCTGAAATGACCGTGAAGTCAGAGGAAGGAAGTTTGAAGTCGGGCCACGATAACAACTAGCCGGACCAGAGAACCAACAATCAGCGTCAGCCGAACATTCCACGGAGACCGCGCACTGCGTCGACTTCGACAGCAAGGAGACTCTAGACCAGTGGTTCTCAACCTTTGTGAGACCGCGGCCCGGTAAATTCCTTTTTCATAAGATGAGGTCCCGGTACCGGGCTGCGGCCCCGCGATCGAGAAACACTGCTCCAGAAAATGTCCACCTCTGCCGTCGCCACATCATCAGGAAAATCATCGAAATAATCTCAATACTCCGCAGTTTCAACTTTCAAAACCATCATGAACTGAATGAAATCTCGCTTCACCTATTTTCATGCGACCCTTTTCCCCGAGGAATCACAGTAAGCTCCTTAACACCACACAATCCTTTAGAGATCAATATACCGGTCCACATCTTTCCTTAGCCTCCATTATCACCGAAGTTGAAACATGTAATATACGCAGAAACGGGGGAACAGATTTAACTTAGGTTATTGTTGCGATCTTTGCCTAGGTCACTGAGTGGCCTCGCCCGTTGAGATTTTCCTATGCGTTTCTCATGCTCCCCCGCGCGCTGCATGTTCCTGCCCATTTCGGTCTCCGCTACTTCGTCACCGTAACAACGTTATGTAGCCGGTCACGGTAGCCGAGCGGTCTAAGGCGTGCACTGTCTTCGCTCGCTCGGAAGCCGGGATCGTGGGTTCGAATCCCACTCAGGGCATGGATGTTTGTGTGCGTTTATCTGTGTTTGAGTACAGGTAGAGGCCTTGCGACGAGCTGATCACCGCCCAAGGAGTCCTACCGAATGTGTAAGATCTAGAAAAACCGAAGTGAACGTAGAAGTTCATGGAGGTAGGCCTAGGCCCACTGGGGCTGTAGTGCCAAGGAAAAAATAGAAAACGTTATGTGAAGAGCATACAAATAAATTGTGAAGACCACTGATGGACGAATTTGATATATTCTTGAAACGGCTTATATGTTTCTAGTTCTTAGGGCAAATAACTCATCGGGGAAGAGTTTTTCTTGATAAACTGATAGTTGCGTAGATATCAAGATATTCAACGTATTTTATGGCGTGTGGTAGTTCATTACCGCAATAACATGTTTTATTGCTGGATCTTATGAGGTGGGTAGGTCATGTAGAAAGAATGGGAGAGACGAGGAATGCGTATAGGATATTGGTGGGAAAGCCAGAAGGAAAGAGACCACAGGGAAGGCCAAAGCGTAGGTGGGTGGACAATATTAGAATGGATCTTAGAGAGATAGGATGGGATGGTATGGATCGGATAGATCTGGCTCAGGATAGGGACCAGTGGAGGGCTCTTGTGAACACGGTAATGAACCTTCGGGTCCCATAAAATGCTTGGAAGTTCTTGAGTACCTGCAGAATTGGCGGCTCCTCCACAAGGGCTCAGCTCCATGAGTAAGTAAGTAATGCTGGATCTTATCCTGAGCTAGCTGAATCCAGGCCACAACTCACACCATACGTTTTATGTTATATTTAACATCCTCGCATCCATGCCTGTGTCTCCAACATTGTTTCATTTCTTCTGGTTTTCCCATACAATTCTATCTAACTTATCTTTGCAGTGAACATTATATTTCCCTGCTTAGTGCTCTAATCATCCTAACCGTATTAGGCGAAGAGTGCAAAGTATGAAGCTCCTATTTTCTCTATCCTGTTGCTTCCACCTCCTTAGGCAGAAATATTCTCGGCATTTCCTTCCTATTCATCCTATTCGTTCTTCCCTTTGTACGAGAGACCAGTGTCACACCCATAGAAAAACAAGAATTGTAGCGTATTTTAGCGTAGGGAAAATACATGGTTGGTATGCTTAACAGCAAAATGTCTTTCAGAGTTATCATGTTAATGTAGAACATCCTTGAAGTCGATGATCTTAATAATATCTATTGATCCGTAGGAGTTCTCCAAGCAACACCAGGTTTTCCTGGAACACAGTTTGAGAATCAACTTGATAAAGGAGGCCAGTTCGTAGTAGTGTAGTGGTTATATCTTTCTATCTGCTCTTTTACGTTTAACAACTCAATAGAAGTGGAACGTCCGTATCAAAATACAAAAAATGTCGAAATGAGCTGGGGTTTTCTTTGCATTCAGTTCCCACCCGGCTAATTGGCAAAAAGATTAAGTCGAAGACATCTTATACATTTTCACTGTTCCTTTGATCAAGAGCTCTCACGTACAAACGAAATTGTATCGAATTTTGCCACTAGTAATTCTTTTTATTTTAATGTTAGGCACTGAACTTTGATCGCTTGTACCTGAAATCCTGAACAGAACATCACATGAGACAATGGTAGAATATCTTAAAGAGAACTCTAATATTTTATTGTAACAGAGACGGGCAGAGTTACAGCAAGGAAGTGACTGCCTACAGCGTGGCCCGGAGTTTGATATCTGACAGAATCATGAATTTTTCTCTTATTCACGACCGTTTCGAAGCCAGTTTTCTCTCCGTTTTTTCTGTTGCTGAAGCTAATAATGCGTAGAGGTTTGCCTGTGTTCTCTTTCATGGTTTGGTACTTAGACCCAAACTGTCAGTACTTGAACTGCAGTGTAAATCGAAGGTCTGTTCAGTACCTGCATAACGCACAATGTGAAAATATTTTATATATCTTGTAGGACATTCAGGTGGCACGCGGTAGGGTAGTTGATAGAAGCACTACACCACAAGCCGGATTGTATCTGTCCATTCTTAAGTTCAGTTTCTAAAACTGATGAACACCGAATAGCGTGGTCGAGCGGTAATGCTAGGTGTTAGCCCCTAATCCACCCGGGTTATCGGCTGTTCTGACTGAGGCTATATAATACCTCGATTAGACCACGATCGTAACCTTCCAGATCCTTTCCAATTAACAAATTATCATTCTTAAAGTCTCCTACGTAAGAAACTATAAAATTAATTTAGATTTAAACTGACATTTGTTCTGGACGTTTTCCATCGTCTCGTGTTATACCAGTCACTAGGTTTTGGGAAAGGTACCTGTATTTGTTTCAGTTATAGGTTTAAGGGAGGAAAGGCACTTACTCAGTTGGGCCATATTTCCAATCGCTGGGCGTCTAGAAGCATATCAATCAGTAATACTGCATATGTAGGCCGCGGCATAGCTGAAGCGGTTAGTCGCTGGCTTCCCACCGCGGCGGCCCGGGTTCAAACCCAGGTCTGGTCAAGTAGGATTTGTGGTGGACAATGTGGCGTTGGGGTAGGTTTTCTCCGAGTACTTCGGTTTCACCTGCCACTCTTCATTCCACCAAATTCTCCATTATCATAATCACCCGGAGCAAATACAATAGGCCAATCAGTGGCCTTTATGCCGAGTGGACCCAGTTGGACTCCAACCCCCAGTATGCTGTATATGTATGCTATAATAATATTGCTGATGTATTATAGTGTCCCCGTTACCGGCCCCCTCCGAGGTTACACAGGGCACACGTCTCTCCCGTTTCCTGCATTTCTAATAGAGAATCTGCAATGGGAAAATTACTAATGCAGTTAATATTCTTGGAAAATGGAGCAGGCATCTCTTTTGAATGGTTGGTAGTCCTGCTTCGCATTCGGGAGGTTTCGGATTCAGATCTCGGCCCGGAGACCTACTAGTCTTAGTGTCTTTTTCGTGATTTTGCTCAGTCCCTCTAGGCAGATGCAGGAATGGGACCTCAGATTAGACCATTACAACTTACTTCCACATCCTAATCATTATCCATTAATCACCCTATTAATTAATTGGCGCTGTCGTCTGGGCTATCGAAAGCGTCGTTAAGTAAACCATGAATAACTATTGTCACGTGAGGCCAAAATAGCGAAGTCAGAATAGACGTTCATTTCTAGGCAACCACTCGGTAAACACGTTCCCTCGGCAGCGAATACGCAAGCAACAATCGAGTAAATTCCGATCCTATGCAAAGCCTCTAAACACGCCTTCCCAACAATAGAGAGGCTGCGTTTTCTGCGTGATCCGTGCAAAGTAGTTATAAAGAAGAGTTCCTTTGAGAGGAGAGAGGAGAGTTTCAAATTTTGAGTGTAGGTGCCGAGAAATTGAACTGAGTAGAGTCTTCGAAATTGACGGCTTCAGAATAATGGGAAGAAAGGAATTAGGCTGTCAGAAGAAGACTTCATGTGTGATTTGAAGTGACAGGGAGACTGTTATAAATCCGTTGCCACGTTACGAATAGTGAAGACTGAGAACCCTAATGCATGTGTATTTTTTTTTTGCTAGTGTGGTGGGACTAAGTCCCTTGTACTGCGGCCACTTCTGGTCTATTGTACCAGTCCCAGATGATAGGTGAGGGTGATTGTGGAGCAATTGGTGGAATGAAGATTGGCAGGGGAAACCGAAGTACTAGGAGAAAACCTGCCCCAGCGTCA
>NW_019723908.1:646808-652793 GCF_002891405.2 Cryptotermes secundus
CACTTTGTCCACCACAAATCCCACTTGACCAGACCCGGGATCGAACCCGGGCCGCCGCGGTGGGAAGCCAGCGACTAACCGCTTGAGCTATGGCGCGGCCCTAGTGCGTGTGTAACGGTGAACTGTAAAGTGTGTAGATAAGCAGTAGCTCTGTATTGCTTGGAGTTCAGAGTTGTGTGAGTAAGGTGTCAGTAAATCCAATCACCGAATACAAAACCCGTCTATAAGTCACGCACAAACGCCCTACACGTGACAGTATTTATAAATAAGTAGGTGGAGTTCATTCATTTGATCTGTTCCTGATAATTCAGTTCCTTCTTGCATTTCAAATTACATTTCCAACCTACACCTGCACTAGAGCCCAAAATAAAATGTTTAACAGCCTCCAGTTCTTCACAGCCCACGCCCCCTCTTCGCCCCCTTTTTTCTGCTTCCTCTCAGTTTCAGAAACCAGAGTGTACACCTACTTTCTGTTTCATCCTAGCGAAATGTTAGGGCAGTGTGAATCCTTCTGTGAAGTCTTTTGTACCAGCTTGAGGCTTCATATCGAAGCTGGGCATCAGAGAGCGCAATAATATTGCACCATTAAAGTTTTGGGTTGCTTGTAATGAATTATTCAGTAGTAGAGATTGTGATAAAAATGATTCGTGATGGTTTCCGAGTTTTATGTGAGGCCAGCTTTGTTACTATCTGCCGGTTTCTATACTAGGAAACAGAAAAAAGTACTTTACCACATAAATCTATGAAAATGTTTCATAATCTTTTGGGATACACGGTAGCGTAGTCAGTTGAAGCACTATGCTACAAGCCAGAAGGCCGTGGGTTCTATTCTCCATGAGGTCATTTGTGTTTTTCAGTTGACTTAAACCTTCCAGCCGCACTATGGTCCGGGGGTGGACTCAGCCTCTAACAGAAATGAGTACCAAAAAGATTCATGGGGGGCAAAAGGCGGCCGGCGTGCAAGGCTGACAACTTCACCGTCGTCTATGAGCCGATTGTCTAGAAGATGTGGGAGCCTCAACTTCTCACAACCCTATGAGCCTTCACGGCCTGTTACAGCGATAACTTTATGTTTTTTCTTTTCATAATCTTTTACTGTGGTTACAGGACGAAAGGGAAGCCCATTATATTTGCACCGAATTATTAGTAACTTTTTGATTTTAGTTGTATTTAAATGACTAAATATTTTCGTAAATATAAATAAAGTATAGGAGACTAGTCAGTGTTCATCTTCGCTTAAGCAGTATTGTCAAAGAAAGCAACGCTATATTAGAAAACGAAACGCAAATATTTTATATGCAGCGGAAAATATCATGTCAAATTTGAAGAATTTGATGCCAAAAGTAACTGTGGAATAGCAACAGTAAACGTAGTAGTAGTAGTAGTAGTAGTAGTAGTAGTAGTAGTAGTCACAGCAGTATCATGGTCAGTAATGAGCCTGCAAAGTTACCTGCTGTACTGTAGCGCACATAGTTTCCACGTGCGTTCTCTGTATCTTGACATTTTGAATCCTTCTCTCTCTTCCTAACACATTTGATCGACACGTCAATGATATTAATTATAACATTCAGTTTTATTTCTCTATAGCTGGTCATGAACAATACGAAGGATTTTTAAATGCCTCTATCATGTATTTAAATTTTTAAATACATATTTATTTATCATTCTGCTTAAGAAGTAGCGAATTGTATGTAGACCGCACGTCCTTATTATAACATTGTTTGCTGAACTACCATAGACTACATGGTCTTCTACATAAAGAGATTCTCGTTCGTCTCTATGTAAGCTAAAGGTAAAGTTGTTTCCGTGCTTAACCAATTAAACATTACGCCATGAAGGCGTATGTGTGAGCGGATGTATAAATCCACATATTCTTGACCTGGGCACTAGTTGGAGGTGAATGGTCAGTTTCACGCCTCGGTCGCTTTATCCCCGGGAAAGAGCCATCGGTACCCACTGGATATGAGGTTGGATGGACCTCAGTAACAGTCTGAACTTTCTGGAGAAAAGAAAATTCTTGACCCTACTGGAACTCGAACTCCGACCTCTCTATCGTTCAACCCGTAGTCAGTCGCTTCCTCTATGACATTTCGTAAAGCTGACTCCTCCGTTACAGCTGTCACTACCGTTGCTTTGGGTACAATTGCCACTATGGTTGCCATGGATGTTACTGTTCACTGTGATTAGCAATAGCTCGATAGTGGCGCTGGTGTTGCCACCTCACGCTCTTCCACTGCGTTGCTGTTGCTGGTTGAACGAAATTAGAAAGTAAGAATTTAAAGTGTCATCCAGTGGCTTCACCTTCATATAAAGTTTCAGAAAAATCCCCACCTACAAACCATTTACTTAATACTCTGTAATGATGTAGATTGTAAAGAAGCATAATAATAAAAAAAATAAAATAAAAATCTGTCAAACGGTTCTTGACTTGAAACATTGGTACAGACGGGAGTGACCATCCCTATGTGAGTTCTTTTCTTACATGTCCTTCTAAGGATAGGTAATAATTATGTCATCATAGACCCTAATTTTATCTTTTATTGTTTCCAGACACTTAACGCTTAACATTTAAATATTTTGAAACTCAATTGTTACATATTTATATTTTAACTTAGATATAGTGTCATTAAATAACCAACTGTTTGTATATTTGCTGTGTGGTCGATATGGCGACTGTCATATCCAGTTTGTATGTCTTGTGGTTTCCTGGAGGCTAGAAATGATCATTTTATACAAGGTTCACTAGAAACTTAACTTCACATAAAAACATATGAGACTCCTATCACGAGAACAGACTGCGAGGAATACTGAAAAAGTTCACTGAGGTCACCGATGGAAGTGCAGTCTTGTTTTCATGTAGCTTCGTTCTTTTATTAACTCTGAGCTTATGAATAACACAGATTACCAAGGACCCTAGCAGTATTGTTTCTTGTCATCTCGTTCTCTTCCATTTTCAGCACTGTATTCCGACATGGCGCAGTGTTTACGATGAAGGCACTTTTTAGATTTGAACTTGTGCTTCGTATTGTAAAGAATTCATGTGTCTGTCTTTGTTCTACTGCCTTCGGAATACTCTGTTTGGATATGGGGGGTAGTGGCGGTTTTATTTCGCCTTGTTTTCAAATTATTAAATAGGATAGTGTAACTGCCATGATCTGTACTTATATTTTGAAGGTGTCTGGTTCGAATATTCGTCGGGTTACATGCCGTCGTCATTGCATCACAACTTGTGTCCGTTCAGACTGTTTTTTTAAGAGAAACCTGTTTTTATGTAAAAGTGCTCCATTACATGGCATTCTCAGAAATCCATTTTAGCGTCGTATTTCAAACTAACATCTTATTAGTGTTATAATAGGTTTTAACCACTTTTGATGAGCCGAAATAACTCAGTCACTAGTGTAACTGTGTTAAGGTTGAACAGCCAAAATTAGATTCCCAACAGATGCAGGTATTTTTCTCTTCACCGTTCACTGCCAGATCGATTCTTGTGTTCCACGCAGTCTCCTATTGTGTTGATATATGGGGTTTACATATTGAGAAATTGAGCTAATTCAACATTGTCTACTGACAGTTAATACTCACGGCGTCTGACATCGTCCACAGTAATTTCGCAGTTCATGCAAAGCAGAATGATTCAAAGCATAATTTGTAAATTAATTATGTGAGTTCAGTTTGGCAACTCTGCTTACGAATTTTACTCCTCTGTTTTCAGTAGCAGTGAGGGGTAAATATAGTGGATCAGAAAACAAAAACAGAGCCTCCTTTCAGTCAGTTTGTTGTTTACACTAAGATCAAAATAAGAATGTACACACCTCTTGGACTAATGTATGAAGATACTATGTAATGCGATGTCTAATAATTTTCCATTACAAACTTAAGGCGCGTCCACATTACTCGTGCTCGTCAGGCTTTTGCTCGTCGGGAGACTCGTCTGGCTTTTACTTGTGCTCGTAAATCTTCTTCCACACTACTTCAGTTGCTCACCAGGCTTCGGCGCGTGAGGATCCGTATATTTACTCGTAGTGTGTATAGGCTGTAGTATTTTAATTTATTGGCTATAGTTTTTAAATTAAAAATTTAAAATTTGCTTGTCTCGTGACTTGTCATATTGTCCACATTACTCGCGAGCATAGCGAGTCACACGAGCACGAGTAATGTGGTCGCGCCTTTACTTGCAAGTTATTATGAAAATGTCAGCCCAGTTTGGCAGCTCTGTATGCACGGATGCTACTCTGTTGTTATCATTTAGTAGTGGGGGAAATCCATGGCGAGTTGAGAAGACGAAGCAAGAGCTTTATTTCCGTGTGTCTTGCGACAAAAGTGAGAACAAAACATGCAACCTCCGCAGCAATCGGTAACATAGCGATAGAAAACGACAGGTCGCTACGACACGATACCTTAGATAAACACAGCGAGAGCTCTGTCACGAGTTTCATACAACACGCACGATGTGCTGTGACAAGGGAGAACCTGCCCTGCGACATGTGTAATCACATGACAGGACATCGACACACACACAACATACACTTCACACGTTATTGCATCATCCAATTCTTACATTGTGTTAAGACTACATCAGTAGATGTGTGTTGATCTAAGAGTTTTGGTGAAGAAACTTCTGACTATAGCTTTTCTCCTAAGCTGCACAGAATAACAGAGGAAACGAGAAACATAAAAAGAACATAACTGAATAATCTGTATTCTTTGAGTACCATTTTGAAGTCAGTAACCCTATTGCGCCAGGGGAAGGGGTCTTGAAAATTTGTTAGTTACATAGAGGGTGAAAAAATGGCATTGCATTTAAGGATTACGAAGGTTTATTACCTTTTTTTTTACAAAAACGTCCACCATTAAATCGTATCCTCAACAAGTTCAATCCATTTCCATACTTCACGTAATATTTCTCCGATAAGCTAACGTTCCTGTGCTTAACTACACGTAATTGGTCACCAACCCATAAGGCTTATGGCAGATAGGATATATATAGATCCACGTATTTTTGGCTTCGTCAGTAGTTGGAGGGGAGTGCTCAGCTTCACTCTCCGTCTGCTTTACACCCGGTACCCATTGGATAAAAGACTGTTTAGGCCTCTGAACCAGTCTGGACGACGTGGAGAGGGGAAAAATTTGTTTCCTCTACCGAGACACCCAAACTCCGACCCCTCGGCCGTCCAGCCCATAGCAAGTCGCTCGAATATTTCTCCGATATTAACTTTAATATATTAATTTCCCTTTATAAATGACAGTTTCAGTTCGAAAAAAAAAAGTTCTTAGAGTTGATCATTCATGCAGATGTCAGAAAGACACGTGTGTAGCTTGCACAGTATTCACTACTTGCTAAATTTAATAAAAGGTAAAGCTAACCCCTTAAGCTGTGGGGGCCCACAGGGGTGTAATATGCCGAGGCTTCCACTCTTTCTAGACACTCGGCTCATAGATGGCGGTGACGTTGTCAGGCTTACTCGCTGGCCGCGCTTTACTCCCAGGATTATTCCTGGTACTCATTTCTGTTAGAGGCTGAGTCGACCCCAGAGCCATAGTACAGCTTGAAGTATTAGGTCAGTTAAAAAATTCAATGACCTTACAAGGAATCGAACCCGCGAATTGTGTCATAATGCTGCAACCAACCACGCTACCTCGTGACCCCTTCACTACTTGCAACTGTTTGGAATATTCAATATAAATTGATATCCCAGGCTTTAATAACGTTAAATTATTGAAACTTTGAATAATAGCAGATGTGTGACAGCTGATTTGTTGTTGTATGGATTTAAATTTGGAAACTTAATGGCATATAAAGCACGTATTTTAGATTAAGGGCACCATATGCTTGTGGTATAAGCAGTTGTCGTCTTCTTCATCGGCTGAAATTATAAATACGAATTTAGATCAATAATCGTAGTAAGGAAATCGAAGATAACATTGTTTAAAATTTCAATTGCATCACAAACAGAATAACCTTGGAGCTTATTTAGATTTTTTTTT
>NW_019723908.1:652804-662970 GCF_002891405.2 Cryptotermes secundus
CATTTTTTTGAATTCAGAGAGTTGAAAATTGCTGTATTGCTGTCCACTGATATATCCTATGAAATTAATAACATCACTAAACCTACTGAACGGATCGAAAATAAAAGGACTCATTTTTAATCACATCAGAATTAATAAAACGTAGATTTCAGCTATGGAACATTATTTCACACTTAAAAAATCGTCCATATTAAGTTCAGAGTTGAAACAAGAATTCATGCTGTTTTAATGACTTCATTTGCCGACACAAATAAAGCGGCTTTGTGGAACAGAAGGTTCATGTTCGTTTTTGGTTCTATTCAAAGTGACAACAGCGCCGTGGCGGCTTCATTTGTTTTCACCTGTAGTCACGTGCCTATTCTCCGTCTCTGTTCCACCTCATATATTTTCTGTCTATCCTTTTTTCTCTCATTCGCTGCAGACTGGCCCAACAAGCCACACAGCATTCCAGGTCGCAAGCATTTTACTGAGAACTTGCTTTTGGAAGCCATTTCGGTGTTGGCGTTGTGGGGATGAATTGCATTTGTGGTGCATCTCCCCCACACAGAACGGCCCTTTGATCTTCAGCCAAATGCCTCATATACAATTAAGCCTATTGCTTTCAAGCAATGATTAAGCCGAAGTGTTTCTACCAAAGGTATACTACTAGTTTTCAGGAGTATTTCAATTATCTCAGTTGCCCTATGTAAGACACTTCAGTGTTTAAGATATTCATTTATTAGAACAGAAGATGTGTTGTGAGGCATAAAGTTACTGTTACCTAGTAGCTATAGCAACGAACTACGGGATGGACAGCCGGGGTTCTATTCCCGGTAGCGGTAAGAGAATTTTGTCCACTCTACAACATCCAGATCGGCTCCAGGGCCACCCAGACCGTATCCAGTGGGTACAGGGTGGGGCGGGTGGCTCTTTCCCTGGGGCTGTAAAGCGGCCGGGGCATGCAACGGACACTAACCTTCATCCAGTGCCGAAATCAGGAATGGTGGAACTATACATCCACTCCACCATACGCCCTCTGGCGTGGTTCTTAATTAATTAAGCACAGACGATTTTCCTTTTAGTAATTATATATAGCATTTCATTGTACTTTAATTGTGTTGAATTTTGTAAATTATGGACAGCTTTCAAACAAAAGACGTTTCATAATTGCATGTAATTATGTTGAACTTTGCCTGTTCCGTGAGGTATACGAAGTTTCGGAGCATTTCCAGTGATTGCTTTCTTTGGTTCTGTGTGAGAGGTTGCATAAATGAGTTACTGCAGTGAAACTGACTTGTGCTTAATTAGACGCGAGGACATTAAGACTTATGGGGTGGAGCTGCACCTTCACTCCTCCATACATCGTCATGCGTGATACGTAAACACATGGAAAAAACTTTACCTTTACCTTCGTTATTTATTTATCTCTGGCAAAGAAACATTATCAGACGTTTTGAGGGAACTTTTCCAACTAAAATGTTAAGCTTAAATCAACTTATGAAGCTGAAGAAGAGGCGTTAAAATAATAGCACATGCCTTTCATGAAAGATGAAAGCAGTGGAACTATTTCATTAGCATAATTTCCTTATTTTTAAAAACTGAAAGCAAGTTTATAAGATTACCATGCTGTCTGTCTGAGTATCCGTTCGTGTCTGTCAATCTATCTGCGTATCCCCCCTCGTTATTTTTGATAGAAATTTTATGAAGTCACCTCACGGTCTGCATGTCTATTTTTTTTTTTCGTCAATAATCTGTCGTACGACAGGTCACTCTGGTCACGCCTGTCGCTATACGAACTTGAACCATCTCGAGCATCATTTGCTCTGTGCTTCAAGTCGCTGCTTCCGGCATCAGTTTTTGGTTTTTGGTGTCTCTCTTCGTCTGATGCCTACCCTTTGACCTGTCCAGCAAAGGAGGCCCTGCCAGTAGCTACGCTACCGCTGGTATAGCTCTCAGGGTCCTTGGAATACTCAAACCCCCTCACCAACGAGGGGGGCGTGTCGATATGTCCCCCGTAATTTTTGTTAGGAAGCTTATGAGATCACTTTGCTCTCTGCTTGCCCCTCCTCTTCTATTGTTGCTATGCAACGGGCCGTTGCTAGTTATTATTATATACGTGTAGTATTACTTTTTTTTTGTCAGAATGATCAAGTCAAGGAGGATGACATGGGCAGGGCATGTAGCACGAATGGGTGAGCAGAGGAATGCATATAGGATATTGGTGGGAAAGCCAGAAGGAAAGAGACCACTGGAAAGACCAAGGCTTAGGTGGGTGGACAATATTAAAATGGATCTTAGAAAGATAGAATGGTATGGTATGGATTGAATTGATTTGGCTCAGGATACGGACCAGTGGAGGGCTCTTGTGAACACGGTAATGAACCTTCGGGTTCCATAAAATGCTGGGATATTCTTGAATAGCTGCAGATTTGGCTTCTCAAAAAGGGCTCAGCTCCATAAGTAAGTAAGTAAGTAAGTAAGTAATTACCCTTTTTCTGTGTGCCTGTGTCCTCCTAATTCTTTAGTTTTCTATGCGGTCCGTGTCGCATCAAAGGAAATTAGGCGACTAGTTCTTCCCAGAATTTCGTGCATTATTGTATTACTTTATTTGTATAATTATATTTGAATTGAAAATCTAATATAAACGTTTATTTCATGATCCTTTTATCAACCGGTCGCGGGTTTGAACCTATTCATTGGCCTGGCAGTAAAAAAAAAAGGAAGACTACTTCTCAGCCCTCTGTTCCTTGAGCGTAGAAGCTTCTAAGGAATAAAGGTAAAAAGATAAAACTGTCCGTGTAACAGGCCGTGAAGGCCCATAGGGTTATGAGACGTCGAGGCTCCCACATTTTCTCTAGACAATCGGCTCACAGATGGCGGTAAGGTTGTCAGCCTTACGCGTCGGCCGCTCTTTACCGCCAAGGAAAATTCCTGGTACTCATTTCTGTTAAGAGGCTGAGTCGACCCCAGCGCCAGAATGCGGCTGGAAGTATTAGGTAAACTGAAAATATCCACCTCATCGGGACTCGATTCCGCAACCTTCCAGCCTGTAGCATAGTGCCTCAAACAACTACGCTACTGCGTGTCCCATGGAATAAAGGTAAAAAGGTAAAGTTTTCCGTATGCTTAACTAATTACTCACTACGCCATGAAGGCGTATGGGGGAGTGGATGTATATATCCACATTTTCTTCACCTCGGTACTAGCTGGAGGTGAGTGGTTAGCTTCACGCCCCCTACCGCTTTACCCCCGGGGATAGTGCCACCGGTTCGCATTCGATAGGAGGTTGGGCGGGTTCCAGAGCCGGTCTGGACAACGTGAAGAGCTTATAAAGAATATTGCCACTTAATTCCATGGAAGGAGAGAACTCTGGATTCTTATACATTTGTAATAGCCTATTGTTCTAGTTCTTCCCTTGCGTGTTAAAGTGTAGTAAGACACAAGATTCATCACGTGACCGATATAAGAAGGAATCATGTTAACATCTTTTAGGGATCAAATAATAAGTGTTTGAAATTATAATTTATGGTTAATTTTCTTTACATGTTCCTGAAGTAAACTTTAATAACCTTCAAATCTCCCGTTTGAGCACCAATAGATTCTGCATTACAAGATATTTTTGGATATGTGTTTTGTTTATATCATAGAGACGTATAGTTATTCCCGTTTTCTGGTTAACAAACACTGTGGTGTAAATTTTCTTGAATAGTTGACAGTTACGTGACTGGTCAAGAATTATCCTTTCTTTGTGAGTAATCTCGAAGGATCGTCAGCTTACTCTGAGCCAGTATAATCTAGTAGTTTTCTTCACTTATCTGTCCAATTTATGCATGATCAAAACAGTATGAATTAAATGACAAGGGACTGATAATATACAGCTCAGTATTGGCCTTGACATTCCTGTAGAATTCTAGGTCCATTCTTTCTAAAATGTATGGCTAGCTGCAATTCTCTACCGAACAATATTACATGCATTGCATAATACGTGAATCTTTTTTTATGTATAATTCTATCTTCCGGGATATGACGCCGTGTAATCCGTCGAAAGTCAACCGCCGCTTCAGAGGAACATGTGGCCTCCAGGATCAAATAATAAGCCAAACTAGCAACCAGCGCGAAGTGGGTAGCGAACAGAGCGATGTATTCCTCCGAAACATCGGTTGACTTTCAAAGGACTACACGGCGTTACATCCTAGAAGAAGAAACTCTCTATAACCACAGTTGCGAGAACCTCAAATGCTTCTTATGTTATTTTATATCTGTGCTTTCTTATTTAACACCTCTAAAATCCCAACACCTTTTTAAGTGCGTTTCTTTCTCACTTTCTTCATTCTTTTTCTATATTTAATTTTATGTGCCATTTCTTTGTGGAGTTTATCGATTTGGGGGAAATCGTGCAATTCGATTTAAACTTAATGCAGGTTGAGCGTTGTATTGCGAAAATAAGGATTAAAATTAAATTTTCCTGACTGTTCCTAGTGTAGACCTTCCCTCGACATCAAATATCTTAGAATTACACCGATTAGTTTTCGGAATAGGAAGATGCACTTGAGTGGGCGGACAGCCAGTACCTCCCCAATTTCCCGTTTTTAGGTACCGAAAGAAAAGGAGGCATTGCTTATCCGATTACAGTGGAATTTATATTAAATTCAAAGATCGCATTGTTACTCATTTTGTTTTGTCCCTTGGTTTTGGAGCGAAACTCAATGCAGATCTCCCTCTAAAAACCGGAAATTTGCTAATGCAGAAACGGAAAGGAGGAAGCGGAATTTAACATAAAACAGCCTGTTCATGTACCTGTCTTAAGAAGGTTTTTCTTCCTTTCAATTCTTCTGATGTTGATCAGTGTCTTCACAGATGTGATTGAAGCCAGACGGACGGTTTGGCAGGCAAAGTTTGCACAGAAGGGCTTAATGGACTGCAAAAGAAACTGAGATAAAGAAATGAAGGAAATAAAGAACGGATGGAAGTAAATGAATACTCGAAGAGAACAAAGAAGGGAAGGAAAGGAAAGAAAATCGAAGGAAGAAAGAATTAATAGTCGAATGGAGCAAAGAAGGGGAAGAAAGGAAGGGAAGTAGAAAGAAGAGAAGAAGAGAAAAGTGAAAATGCCCATTGCTCAGTTACAGTGCAACGAACTGCGATTTGAATGACGGAAACTGGTTTGTTTAATCTGGAAGTAACTGTGCAAAGCGGAAAAAGGTTTGGGTTTCCAAGGAATTCCGCTGGCGGCAGGTTTTGCTATAGTTGCACGTGCCGCTGTATATGGGTCCAGAGTTTGCGAGCTGAGTGCACTCTGGTGAAAGACCCGAGGTCGGTATGTGCATTGTTTCGTGTGGGCCATTAGAAGGGGCCAGCCCGGCCTATTTACAGAGGTGTGATGTTGTTCTGGCCGATGAATACTTATCTCGTTTTTGTCTCCCCCCCCCTCCTTCTTATACTTCAAGAGGTATTTTTTTTATATAGAAGGTATTTTATATTCCATTTAGTTTCTTAGCCTGTCACATGTATTGAATTGTTATTGGTTTTGGTGACTTCAGTTTCAGTAAATGACCTTCGTGGAAAAATAGACGTATGACATTAAGATAGGAGAGCTCTGATCCCTGTTTGGTTTCGGCTTGGTCTGCTTCCATTTACCTTTTATGCGTCTTGGCACTCAGAACACCACATTCTTCCCTTCTTGCCTTTTAGAGACTCGTTTCTTGATGCCTTCGCTTGCTCTTCTTGCTTCTTGCATGCTGAAAGTCAGGGATTCGATACCTGACATTTATTTCATCATCAGAACTCACCCTAGGGCTCAACCTGTGTTCTGTGCAGTTATTTGATAGGCCATTTTCTCTGGAAAAGGCGGCCAGTGGGTGAAACTGTTCGCTCGCCTACATCTAATACCAAGGGTGAGAATTAATGAAGCATATCACTATATCTCCCATCTCTGCCCATCTTGTTTTCCTTGATTTCAGCATCCTAATAAAATGTGGCTTCGCATTATGTACTTCCCATTCTTCTATATCTTTCTCTCTCAAAGTTAAAATATTTTACCGAGAATCCTGTTTTCAAACACGCTCGGCCTCTGTTCCTCTCTTAATGTAAATAATCAAGTTTTACACCAAGAAAATGTAGTTTTGTTGATTTTAGTCGTAAGTTTTAAGATAGGAGACGGAAAGATAAAGTTTCCTGAACTGATGTAACCGAGGATTCCCTTGAAATTAATCTGTTACTAATTTCTTTGTGAATGTATTTTTAATTGTAGCTATATTAACAGTATACCGTATAAAGCGATATGTTCCTCCAATATAGATTATAATCCACTTTGCGTAATCATTATTTCATCTCATTCGAAACCCAGTAATCTCAGTAGTTGATACATTGTCATATAAAACATAAAACTATAAACAACTTAGTGTCAAGATATCCAACAACAAACGGCATTGCACTCGTCTATCTCAGATAAAAGAATAATTGGAAATCAAAGTACAGAACTCTTCTTTTTACTAAATCTGTAATCGAGGCGTAGGCCCCCAAAGAGTGGACGTTTTGTGTGTCGTTTGTTGGTTAAGTTGGACCAACTTTAGGTAATTTATTGGCATGTCATCTTCTCTGGGTGTGTGAAGAAAGGAGAAAGAAAGATCGAGAGAAACAAAAAGAGGACACGGAAGAGACAGGGATGGGAAATCAGTTTTCTCTCGTGCCGGATGTGGCCGTTTTGAAGTGACCTCATTCCTGGTAACCTAAAGGGGAAGATTCTTCCTCCTCCTCAAGAACTTTAGTTTACGATGCCTCCTTTAAAGTTCACAAGTTCAAGTGGTCCCCCTTCGTCTGTGTATTGTATCAAAGTGAAGTGAAAATCCTTTGTGCCAACTATTAATTGTGGCCAATGTCATCTCCTTCAGCCATCCTCAGTCGAAGGAACTGAGGTTCTCCCAACAGTGGGTGTGAAGAGTTATATTTGTTGGGATATGACGCCGTGTATTACGTGGAAAGTCAACCGACGTTTTCAAGAATATTCCGCCTTTATCTTCAGGGTCGAAGAATAAGCCAAGCAAGATATCGGCGTGAAGCAGATAAGAAGCAGAGGCCTGAAAGTACAACTCTTCATAGCTACGGCTCTGAGAACCTCAAATCCAGCGTTTAAATGCTCTTTATTTTCTCTAAGTAGCTTTTACTGTTGATGACGTGTAGAGGAGGGCTTCAGCGACTTGCAGCATCAGCAGTCATGATCTCCCAATAATCCCAAGTCTCTAAAGGGACTTACTGCCCTTACATCTTTCTCCATAGCACGTTAGGGATTGCTAAAGGATCGGCTTGGGGGTAGGCTCAACGAGATTATTCATCTGTGTAGCGGTATGCGTCGCTACTCTGCTTTACCGTGACAGCATACAAACATTTTCCCGCTATGTGTTCGGTTTACAAAGACATCGAACCAGCATTCTGTAGCACGGCACTTCACGGAAGCCGCGATTGCTCAGTCGGTATAGCGTCCAGCTACGGGCACGACGACTGAGGGGTCGGAGTTCGAGTCCGGTAAATTTAAGAATTTTCTCTTCTCCACGTCATCCAGACCGGCTCTGCGGCCCACCGAACCTCCTATCCAATGGGTACCGGGGGCTCTTTCCCTTGGGGTAAAGCGGCAAGGGTGTGAAGATGATCACTCACCTCCAGCTAGTGCTGAGGTCATAAAAACGTGGATCTATATATCTACTCCCCCATACGCCTTCATGCTTAATTGCTTAAGCACAAGGAAAAGTTTAACTTTTTTACCTTTACTGTAATAGCTGCAGTATCACGAAGTTTCTCTTCTTACGTCTTCTCTTCTCTCTTCGTCGCAAGGCCTCTGCCTAAACACAGGACAGCACAAACACAGAATAAAGCATACTCACACCAAAGTTCCATGCCTTGTGCGTGATTCGAACCCACGATCACTGTTGCCGAGCGAAGATAGTTCATGCCTTAGACCGCTCGGCTACCATGACCGGCAATGGCAAGATTACTGTTTTTTATATCGTGTACTTTAGTTTCTTAATATTATACGTCTTAATATTTTCTCAAATTGATAATGCAGGCATTTCCAGATTGTAATACTCTACGATTTTCTTCATAATTTAATTTTTTATTTGTTATTAATCGTGATTTTAATTATACCTACTGTCCAAGAAGACGAGGAAGAAGACGTAAGAAGATGCTGGATGACCTTGGGGACAGAAGAGGATATTTTCATTTGAAGGAGAAAGCTCTAGATCGCATCAAGTGGAGGAACTGTTTTGGAAGAGACTGTGGACCTGTCGTCTTGACAGATTACTGATGATGATGATGATGATGATGATGATGATGATATGTTCCAAGGAACTACTTTAGCGACTTCTGGGTTATATAGCAAGCGCGGTTTCTTATTTAATGTTAAGTTTCTTCTCTTTTTGTAATTTTTTACTGGTTCGTTTCCGCTTTCATAATCTTTTATTTACTTCCTTTTAATTCTTGATAACTTGGTTGGGATACTGGAATTACTGTGACGCAAGCTTTTGTTTTGACATTTGTGTTAGTTTTCGTGTGGAACAGAACTACAAATCCACGTCGACAAATAATCAGCCACAATGAGAAGTAAGAGAAGACGTCTGGTTCCTGCACCCCTTAGAATGGGTTTCTGAGAAAGGAGCCCACTGAGAGTGTGGAGAATCACTCTTGGTTGCAATTCCAAAAATGCCCCACACATTAGCAAAAAGAAATGGAGGATGGAAGAGAAGAAATGAGAACCGAAGGTTATTCGTAGTAAGTTACATGGCATTTATTTTTTATCTGTCCTAGGTTTATTTCTGAAATGTATGTTTCTTACTACAGGGCTGTTACTAAGAGTTAGCTTATATTGTCCTTCTTGTTCATATGCCAACATTTTACCACACGATACTGTGACGAATATGACAGTTTGCTAGACGAAGGCTCAGTAAACACCGCCTGAAAGCCGAAATAACAACGAAGAGAAGTTGAAGTCTACTTGCTAGGCAACGACTTGCTAGCACGCATTCCCGCTGCAATGAATATTAACAGACATATTACCATGACAACGAGAGAATGACAGTTAACTATTTGAGTTGGTGGCCGCTATTTTTTCCTCCCGAAGTTATAAAAGAGAATTCATTCGTAAATTCAGTGCAGTCAGAATCAGTCAGAGCTACTTTCTTAAGGGAGTTCAACGCATGAGCAGGAACACTTCGTTTGCTACTCGTCACATCCAGCACGGAATGGAAGGAGTCGTGGACAGTCATTGAATGTGAGCCTTCGTGCTTGATTGTAATTGTAAAGAAGTGCCAACAAATCCAATAATCGAATCAAGAACCCGTTATTATTCGTGAGGAAACCCAATAGGTGACAATATAATGACGAAATTTGGAAACACATTGTTGCGGGTATAGGATGGCTTGGGCGAAAACTATGAGAAATGTCAAAAATGTGCGCCATGGACAACGTGTAACAGGAATACATGTTAAGGAACAGTAAATAATTGAAATGACTGGCTAGGGGCTGGACAACCGGTGTTTGAAATCCTTTAAGAACCCGCCTGAACTTCCATCCTAAGGACACTGAAGGCTGTGCGGATGAAGCAATCAGATCGTGAGGCTTATCACTCACCTCCATCTAGTAATGAGGTTAAGAATTCATGGAACTTTGCCTTCATTACCTCGTATACTTCGTGTCATAACACTTCGCCACAGGGACAATTTCGCCCTTTTAAAAAGTCAAGATACATTTCAGAAACAATATGAAAGGTTTCTTCAGATGGCTCTTGCTTAGGAGAGTGAACTTAGTGGTTGTTCGGACAGCGTTCATGCAACATATTCGAGAGGTATAGGATTCTAATCTTGGCCCAGGGAACGCATATTTTTACTGAGGGTTTTAGTTGTTTTCTTCAGCGTCTCCAGTATCTCAGATTAGGCCATGATATTTACTTCCACATGTTTTCAAATTACATATTCAGTGGGCACACGGTAGCGTAGTTGGTTGAGGCGCTATGCTACAAGCCGGTATGTCGCGGGTTCGAGTCCCAATGACGTGGATTTTTCAATTTACCTGATCCTTCCAGCCGTACTATGGCCTTTTAGTCGACTCAGCCTCTGACAGAAATGAGTACCAGGAATCTTCGGGGGGGGGGGGGGGGGGGGGGGTTCTGGATGTTACGTCATCTCACAGTATTTAAA
>NW_019723908.1:662994-747411 GCF_002891405.2 Cryptotermes secundus
GGCCGGCGCGTAAGACTGGTAACCTTACCGCCATCTGTGAGCCAGTTGTCTAGAGAAAATGTGGGAGCCTCGACATCTCACAACCCTATTGGCCTTCACGACTATCTTTGCCTTTTACACGTATACAGTCTGCAGCTACAGATAACCTACTTAAATTAAGAATAAGCCCTTACTTCGGAAATACCGAACTTGGGACGTGAAAACCTACTTCCGAATAGAGTACACACATTTTCTAGGTGCGTTCTTCACTACTTAACACACTTCGTTGGTTGTCGTGTAAGTACTGGAAATGCAGACGTGTTAAGATTTATGTCTTCTTGAATGTGACGCCGTGACGTTAGGCATCAGTCTAATAAACTACACGGCGTTACATCCCAAGGGACAATTAGTCTAATCTTCATAATCACCCTCGTGACAACCTCAATTCTCATGCGAATACTTAGTTGCCAAGCTAATCTTAGTACACGTACAAATACTGGGCTGCATATATGTATTTCGTTAAATATTCTCCAGCCGGAAACATTCTTCAAATAAGAGTTTTTATTTTAGATCTTAAAGAGCGGCCTCATGACTCAGGATACGCGGGTTCAAACCCGGCGGAGGTCGTGGAATTTTTAAGGGCGGAAAAATTCAGGGAACAAGTCCTCCGGGAGGGACTTTAAGCCGTGGGTCCCGTGTCGTAGATTTACGGCACGTAAAAGATCCTCATGTCTCTAGGAGACCTCTGAGCAAAATTAGGCAAAAAGTTTCCCGCCCAAGTAGTTTCCAATGCCTCTAGTAGATGGGGGAAGTATCGGGTACCGAGGGCCGACCTCGTTGGCTGAACGGGGCTGATAGCACGCACCAGTACCGGTAGGGTATGGCGACTGGTAAAATATCAAAGGGGGACCTACAATAGACTATTAGTCGCAGGGAAACCCACCCCCTCCAATAATAATAATAGATCTTAAAGGAAGGTTATAAGCCTTATATTCGCAACATTAATTAAATCCATTTTCTAAGTAACTGTAACCTGTAGGAACATGGGGCTTGGCACAGACATATAGTCGAAGTTTCTTTGTGTCTTCGCCATTACAGTTATTTAGTTGTAAATATATTTTAGCTCTTTTCTAAAAAATCTATTATAATAGTTTTCGGAAATTTACTTAATCCATTCCTCTTATACCCTACGGTGTCGAGTTTTTTTTATTTGATCGTTTTACAGACGGTAGGACTCCTTGGATGAGTGATCAGATCGCCGCAAGGCTTCTGCCTAAACACAGGATAACACAAACACAGAATAAACACATACACATACCAAACATCCATCTCAGGTGAACTTTACGAACTCACGATCCCGGCTTCCGAGCGAGCAAAGGCAGTACATGTCTCAGACCACCCGACAACCGTGTCCGGCTAGTTTTCGGAAAAAATAATATAAAAATACGAGATGCTCTTATCAGCTGACACATTATATTTTGTACAACTTTTGTAATTTAACATATACGTAGTTTCTCAGATCGTTCCATATATTTAGGAAATTTGTTTATTGTATTTGGAAACTCTGAACTGAGTAATAAGATGGTGCCTTGTACAACCAATAGAAAGTGTTTATTTCTTAGAAACATTTATTTTCCTGTCGGTTCTTTTGATACTGCCGAGAGAATACAACTTCAAGAGTTACTGCTCGCGTTGCATCATTGAGCGGCAGTAATTAAACTGCTTGAAGAAACAGCAAGTGTCTGTGATAATCGTGCGAAGGAACGCAAACGAGGATCATCTTCTGTTACGGAAAGAGGCAGTAAGATGACCAAGAAAATCGCTACTACCTCTTAGTACTACAATTTGGGGTCTCAACCACTCATAGTCACCGCTGTGATAACCTTTAGCTGTTGAGTTGCGCAGCTAGATCGACCCTCCCAGCATGTCTTGTGAAATGCTGTGCCTGAGTTCATTGGTCAGAAGCTCTTCATTAATATGGACACAGCTATGCGACTCGGAGACAGGCTAATCTCTTATCGACCTGTCTAATTAGGGACGGTCCTGATATGTCACATTCCATGGATGCGCCTCTCTCGCTCTCTCTCTCTCTCTCAGGTGAACTTTATTGTCTAAGACCAGTGTGCCGCGGGATGTCGGCTTCAGTGCATTGCTTTACATCGCAACGGCTATTCACTGTGGTAATAGCAATGGGATCTTGTTCAGCCCTGTTCTGTCACCTCGTTAGCTTGTGCAGTTGTTTCTTTTTTAAAATGTTACTACCTCAATTTTCTTTGCCATTTAATTATATATAAATTGTAACCTTGCCATGATGCATTATTACGTGGTAGCGTAGTTAGTTGAGGCACTGTGCTGCTAGCCGGAAGGTCGCGGTTCGATTCTCGATCAGGTCATTTGAATTTTCAATTGACCTAATCCTTCCAGCCGCAATATGGCCCTGGGGTCGAGTCAACCTCTAACAGAAATTAGTACCAGGAACTTTCCTGGGGGGGGGGGGTAAAGGGCGCCAACATTTGTCAGCCGAGTGTCTAAACAAAATGTGGAAACCTTACTGCTAGTCCTCGCCAGCACAGTCAATCTTGATTTCGGTTCCCGACTTCCAGGACTTTTTATGTGTTTTTAAATAGGGCCTCTTCTTCGACGAGAGGAGGTGTCTGCTCAAGGTATAACTGCTAAATAGTTGTTGGAGGTGCTGGTCCTTGACAGCACTGTGATTATTGGTACAGAGTCCCATGGGATTCATGGCCAAATTTTACTTTCTGACGGCTCTGGGAACCTTCAGAACTATCAGCTCAAAGTATGAACAAACCTCAAACATATTTAGACAAAGTTTATTTAAGAGGGCTGACTGAAAAGTCGTTCACATGCCCATATGTAAAGTAAAAAAAAAAAAAAAAAGCTCTCCCTGTAACAGGCCGTGAAGGCCCGTAGGGTTGTGAGACGTTAAGGGTCCCACATTATCTAGACAATCGGCTCAAAGATGGCGGTAAGGTTGTCAGCCTTACAGGAAAATTATTTATTTAATTCCTGGTACTCATTTCTGTTAGAGGCTGAGTAAACACCAGGGCCTAGTGCGGCCAGAAGGATTAGGTCAATTGAAAAAAATCCAATGACCTCATCGGGACTTGAACCCGCGACCTTGCGGCTTGTGGCATAGTACCTTAACCACTACGCTACCGCGTACCCCAGCATGCCCAAATGATTTCATAATCTAAAGATATATGCTACTTCGTGTAAAGTTTATAAAATAAACTACACTTTTTTGGAAAAGAGCTTTACGAATTTGTACGAATTGTCATTATATTACAGGCGCGTCGTCTTTATAACGCGGTTCTCTCACAAGCGGTAAATGGAACTGAAATTCTAGCTGTGTTTCTTCAGACATCGTTCTTGCTCTATGTAGATTTATAATGTGTCCCCAGTACATATTGTGTTGGTAGCACTGTGTCGATATAAAATGTTGTACAATGCAGAGTTCCAACAGGCAATATTTCAGTTTCATGCTTTATTGATAATCTGGAGTCCGAATACAAGCCACGTTGCTCTGACCATAGGGTGGGTTTGATCCTCGGGGGTCACGCGTCTTGCCTCATTCTCATCCAACCTGCGTTGAGTTAGAGAACCCCCTCTCCCCTTTTTTTGTCTCCGTGTCTTTGGTACGCTTATTTATCTTTCTCTGTCTCCCATTCAAATTTCTTTAATCTTTCACTTCCTTTCTTGTGTCTTCCTCCATTTACTATCAGTCCAGATGAAGTTTCCTCTCAAGACAACAAATCGTTTGTTGTTTCTTCTCCTCCTCCGGGATGTGTCTGCTTTGGCCACTTTATGTACAGAGAGAGGCCTGGATGTTCATGTTCATGTTATCACTAATACCAACATGACTGCTGAGCGAATTTATGAGGTGGGAGCAACGGTTCTAGCGGACACGATTTCCACACATTGTTAGATAAAATCTTAATAAAAATTACGGGTATTTTTTTTTTGGAACGTGGAACAAAGCCAATATGGCCTCATGATAACTAATACTATTTTTTCGGTTTGATAGCAAAGACTATAAACCACTGCAATAATTACAGTGAAGATACACACATACACACTAAAAAATGCTGTTAGAAAACTTTTTACTTCCTCTATATTTTTGATTATGAAATCAGGCTTGTGGAATCATCAGTCTGTCACTATGTTTGTCCCCGCTCTCAACGTGTGAAATATTTGACCGATTTTCGAGAATCTGATGGAGGAATGGAGGTGTAACTCCATTTATAACCTAGGCACTAGATGGAAGTGAGTGGTCAGCTTCAAGATCATACCGCTTTACTTCCGATGTTAGAACTCCTGATACCCATTGGATAGGAGGCTTTGCGGGCCTAAGTGTTGGTCTCAACTCTATGGGAAAGAGAAAAATCTCTTGCCTCTGTCGGAAATCGAAGCCCTATCGTCCAGTCTGTAGCCTAGTCTCCACAACGGCTGAGCTATCCCTATCAACTAAAAAAGAAAACACTCCGTGGCTTGAGTCCACAAGCGAACTAAACCGACCGAGCGACCGCCTCTTGTCGGCGAAGTTAGTGCCAACTTTAGCGGATAGAGGGTGTCGCGTGGTCAGCGTAACAGATCCCCACGGCCGTTAATTTCGGTTTTCTAGACCGGAGCCACTATTTCCTTGAAGTAGCTCCTCAATTATCCTCACGAGGCTGAGTGGACCGCGTTCCAGACCCACTACTTCTCAGAAACTCTGACCACTAGACCACAGAGGCGGTCATCCATATCAACTACAATTACATATTGAAACTACGAGCACCGCGCCCAAGCAAACCCATTCTTCACTCTTAATGACGCTACCCCAGCTGTAATTTCAGATTAAGAAGTCGGTCTCTAAGCGCAAACTGAGTTCACAAGTCGACGGTACTTCGACGTCGCTTCCTGTATGTTTCTCTATCAACATTCCACTTAGTCTCGAACGTATTCACTCA
The DNA here is from genome assembly GCF_002891405.2 of Cryptotermes secundus. Taxonomy (NCBI): domain Eukaryota; kingdom Metazoa; phylum Arthropoda; class Insecta; order Blattodea; family Kalotermitidae; genus Cryptotermes; species Cryptotermes secundus. The sequence goes on from NW_019723908.1 coordinate 667,944, forward strand.
GCTTAGGTTTTTCTTGTCCTCCTCCTCTTCCTCCTCCTCCTCCTCCTCCACTTCTTTATTGACGGAGCAATCTGTTCAGGCCTAGATTTTACAAGCTGAAATCACCCTTTCCCCGTTCCCCTGCTTTAATCTTCTAAGTCACTAACTTTTGAAGGAAGTCATTCAGAAGACAAATATTTGGTAAATGAGACTGTAGCTATAACTGGAAGTCTGCCCTCTGTTTTGACTATAAGTTGTTTTTGCCATCAGGAGCAATTCAGGTAAAGGTTAAAAGTAAAGTTGTCCCTTTGCTGAACTAATGAAACACTACACCATGAAGGCATATGGGGGAATGCATATATAGATCCATATTTGACCTCGGCACTAGTTGCAGGTGAGTGGTCAGCTTCACTCCCCGGCCGCTTTATCCCTGGGGGAAGAGCCTCCTGTAACCATTGGATAGGATGTGGACGACGTAGAGAAAAAGAAATTCTTGATCCTACCGGGACTCGAATTCCGATCCCTCGGACATCCAGCCCGTAGCTATCCCGCCTCCTACAGAATGTATGGATGTGAAACTATAGCCCAGTGGGAAGAGCGTCTATTGAGGGTGTTTGAGAACAGGGGGGGGGGAGGAGAATAATTGGACCTAACAGAGGCGAATTAGAATCAACAGGAGGCTGGATAGCACTGTATAATTACAAAATTATAATCTGCACTATTCACATTACATTATTAGCGTGATTAAATCAAGGGCAATGACATGGGCCGAATATGTAGTACATATGGATTGAAAACGCATGCAAAATTTTAGAAGGAAAACCTGAACAGAAGACACCACTTCTGAAAACTAAGCACGGAAAGAAGGATAATATTGCAGTGCATGTAAAATGAACAGGGGTTTGAGTATGGACTGGTTTCATCTGCCCCACGATATAATCTACTAATGGACTCTTATGAACACAGTAATGAACCATCGGGTTCCATAAGAGACAACAGCACGATCTCCTGACTAGCTGAGGAACTGTTCCAAACCAGAAGAAATTTTTTTACTGTCCTGAAAAAGTGTTCTCTCTTATTCAGGACCTTCGGCCATCTCCGTTTGCTTGTCCGACCTCCCTGTCAGTTCCGAACTATATTTTTTTTTCTGAACCCAATAACGATATTCATTTGTCTGTCCGTCATTCGCCTGTTTCAATTTTATACATGCAACTTAAGGACACTAATTGGCCAAACACTAATGGCATGCCAATCTTTCTATCTCCCTGCCATCAACAGTACCGGTATGGCGGCCACGCGAATTTTTGTAGTGAAGCAGCGTCCACACATCTCAATATAGGTTCCCGTCCTTTTACAAGATAACAGAACTTTGAAATGTTTGCAGCATTTATTTTGTCAGTTCTTCAAGGAAATAAACAATAAAAAGAGTGGCACGTACATTAAAAATTTGGTTTGATGAATCATGGTTATGTATTGTATGAAATTTATGTCATAAACATATCTCCATATTTTGTATGAAATATTTGTGTCTTACTTTCGCGAAGCTCCCATGTGTGTTCTTTAGTCCTGTGTTATCCATTTCTTATCATCACCAGACTGGACTATCGTAACCATTTTCATAGTTGAAAAGCGATCTGTGTGAAATCTTATGTTTAGCTTGACCGTTCAATTCATTATTGAAGCCTCATCAGGGCAATAAATAGAGAAAACTGTGGTCAACCTAAACATTTGTTCATAAGATTTTCGTTATAAATAAAGCATAATCATTATTTCATTAGTTAATTTCAAGAAAGGCCTATGCAAAAGCATAGCTATTAAACTTTTGAAGCATATACTTACCACGTGTTTTTTATAAACTCTTTATTTTGACCACAAAATATATTTACATGTATGTGCTTCATGTTGTCACTTGTATTAGTCTTATAGACGTGGTTTGGATTGATGAATAGATTTATTAACACCCTATACAAACAACTCGCACTTACAAGCAATGCAGCGCTATCGCTGATTTACACAAATTACATTTCACCGTTACACACGCACTAGCATTCTTCCTCTTCACTAGTCGCATCCTTGCAACGGAATTAAAACAGTCTCACTAGGACTAGAAGCCTTCACAGGCTGACTTCTAATTCTTCTTCGACTACTAACTTCCCGTGGATATCTCCTATTGACAACTGACTGCCCCTGAGTCTTGAGTCTGAGTCTTATGATACGACCGACGGTCAGTCGGCCAGTCAATTTGGAATAAAGCTCCCATCTGGGGCTTACGACCAGACTTTTATTACTGTCTGACATCTGCGGGTTTGTTGATATAGGGCGTTCTCTCTGACGAGAGGACGGGTCTGCTGGACCTCGACAACGGAGTTATTTTCGGATCCGAGTCCCGTGGGACTCGTGACTTTTTTTACTGTTTCAGATTCGAGACTTCCTTTTTCGTCGCTTCCTACGACTCGCATGCCTGCGATGGAGGTATTCTACCCCGCCTCCACACAGGATTACTGACTACTCCTTCAAACGTTCTCCCTTATAAAGTCATGGCACGGACCACGAAGCACAGAAACACAGCCCCTCTATTGCTGTATCTGCACGGACTACATAGAAAATTCTTATCGCGTAATTTTATAGCCCCGTGTTTATTGGTCCGATACCCAGCAATAGATTGCCTGCAAGAATTTATCTCCGTGGAAACGTGTTTGCAGATTCTTTTCTTAGAAACGCCTACCTGTCACAATATGATTTTCAGTATAAACAGTTATTATTTCTATAAACATTAACCAGTTATCATTTTTTATCGCTAGTCGGGTGGAAATAAGTCCCTTGTACTGCGGCCACTTCTGGCCTATTGTACCAGCCCCAGATGATAGGTGAGGGTGATAGTGGAGCAATTGGTGAAATGAAGATTGGCAGGGGAAACCGAAGTACTCGGAGAAAACCTGCCCTAGTGCCACTTTGTCCATCACAAATCCCACTTGACGAGACTCGGGATCGAACCCGGGCCGCCGCGGTGGGAAGCCAGTGACTAACCGCTTGAGCTATGACGCGGCCCACTTATTTTAATGGAGACGCAGTGTATTGTACGAGAGGTACCATTTGAATTTTAAAATTGATTTTAGACAATTTCATGTTGTAATATATTTATTAAAACATCCTGGAAAAGTGGCATATGTAACTTGCCCCCTGTCTCCCTTATAGTTCGATGTACAATATAATCCCTATTCCCAGAAATTTGAATTTTATAGAGTAGATTTTAGAAAAATTATATTATAGGCCTGCAGTTATTTGAAAAGCTCTGGAAGCCAACTTCATCACGACTTACAGGCCTACTTGTTCATTGGCAAAGAGTGTACTTGCCTCTTCAGTTCTCTGTATGCCCGTCATCTGCTTTCCTTGTCTGTTAATAGCAATATTGTAGCAGCTTGCATGTGGATGCCCTGTCCCTTGACCCAGTACTTCCTAGTTGTGACCCTTATAACAGTATGCCAACATGGTTGAGACCTGTGTTTTCACAACAGGAGGTGCCACGTGGTCTTCTCCATTCATCAAACGCCACCCTTCAAAAGACGTGAAGAATCATAACCACGTTACCTGGATCCCTATCTGTTGTTGTCCTAAAGGCCGTTAGTTCGAACGGTTATTTCTGTTACACTTTACAATCTATACTTCATCTGAAGAAAGCAGTCTTCTGGGATTTGGCACCGTGTATGTGTGGTGTTAACCGTCTGATTTTACCGGTTCTCACGGTCTCTTCGCTTGCGGATTTCTTATATTTTTCCTTCTACCCTGAAGATGGAGGCGATACGTTCCTCTGAAACGTCGATTAACACCACATATACACGGTGCCAAATCCCAGAAGACTGCTTTCTTCATAGTCACCGCCGTGAAAGCCTCAGATCTTATATACGTCATCTGTTTATGTAATTTTTGAGAATGGAAGCCCAATATAGGGTAATACCTTTATCAACAGCGAGGGTCTAACAGGACAGTGACTGCGTACAGAATGGATGGTCTATTCTAAATAGTCCTGACGATGGTGGATGACACAGAATTATTGGGTTTTTGGACTGCTGATTGAGATTAGCTCTTTCTAAGGGGCCCAACTGAGTAGGTGTCTTCCTTTCTCACCTGATGACGGAAACAGATCCAGTTTCCGAAACGTCGTGTCCTCTATTACCTAGAATTCCGGACGATGGAAAAAGTCCAAAAACCCAGTAATTCTGAATTGTCTATGTTTGATTCCTGGCGTGGACAGGAATTTTTCTCTTTTACGTCACGTTCAGACAGGCTCTGGGGTGAATTAAATCCTCTGCCTAATGGATACATGGGGCCCTTTATTTTGGGACAAAACTGCCGGAGTGTGAAACTGATCTTTATCTCCAACTGATACATGGAACTGCATTTTCAATACTCCATACCTCTTCAACGCTCTGTGATTGACTAACTTGAACTTGAACTTGAACTTGAATAATGTGAACAATAGAATTTCGGAAAGTTCGGAAATAACCATCTTATATGGTAAAGTTATCACTGGGCTAAATTAATTAAGCACCACGCCATGAAGATTTATGGGGAATGGACGTATAGCTCCACAATTCTTAACCTCATCCCTAGATGTAGGCGAAGATTTAACCTTTGTATACGCTGCTTATATTACTAAAATTGGAAGAAAAGGAGACTATGGGCGAGCAGTAGCTTGTTGCTTAGATACAGGGGCATTAACATTACGAAATTGCTTGATTTATCCTACTCGAACAAGCATAATTTTTTAAACTGATAACTGGATCAATTATTGACATTTTTAACGTTATCAATTCAATTTTTATTTAAAACACAAGATGATGGGTAATTTCCACAAAGCCATAGAAATATTGGATGATGACTGCAATTTACTAAGTAATATTTTTTATTGTCCTTGTTTTCCCTGTTCTGTAGGTGTGACCACTGTCACTACACCGACTCTTCCCAGTGATACTTAGCTTTGTAATTTTTTAAGAAACATTAACATCGCTGTTAACGTACCGTGATTTGTTTTCCAGGTTTCGGCTACAGATCCTGACTGTGGAGTCAACGCCATGGTCAACTACACGCTGGGTGATAGTTTTGGAAAAGTGCGGGATTTCGAAGTTCGCTCCGGTAGTGGTGAAGTTTGTATAGCAGGAGAGCTGGACTTCGAGACACGCAGTGTGTACGAGTTCCCTATCATAGCAACAGATAGAGGTGAGTAGATTACCAATTCGTCACGAAGTACGTGGCGCATATACAAACCACTTATACTGTGACATGTAGGCTAATTTCTGTAGAACGCCCGCAGTACACACACGCAACAATAGAAAGATATTGCAAGATGTGTTTTCTATATCGTCCGTACCATGCCCATTGCTAGGCTAAATTCCCCCAGAAGTAAACGCGTGGAACAATAGGATATATACTGCTAAGCAACGACGCGGTAAACAGGCTGTATCAACAATACAGGATGTGTTTTCCATGGATCCGCCTCGAGACTATGTAAGTAGTACAGAACCGAATGAAGTCAGTCGTAGAATAAGAACGAGAATGGAAGGAGTCCTCTGAAGTCAAGGAAGAAGGATTCGGCTGAAGATTGATTGCGAGTTGATTGTGATTAAGAGAGATTGTAGTACAAGAAGGTGTTAATAAATCCAACCATCCAGTCAAAAAGCCGTTATTATTAGTCACGCAAACCTCTAATACATGACAATATTGTTTGTTTGTGAGAGGTAAACCATTTTTAAGAATTACGAAAAGTTTCGTCCTTGAGATGTGTTTGGGATTGAAACGGTGGTGACGTATAGAGAACTTAATTTGCAAGTGAGAGGACTGGGTTTTGTATGAAGTTGGACTTTAATTCAGCCTCACGCTGCGGCTGACTTTAAAGTCACATAGGAGCCATTATAGGCATTGTTGTGTTGCATACAAGAGGGGAAATGCCACTGTGGACGTACAGGCACTTTCTATAAGAAGTTCAGCTTGTACTCAGCATTCCGTGTAATATCCAGTCTCTTTGCTCTTTAGAAAGCCCATCTGAGTTTTGGTGCCTGAACCCTTTCTTAAGGTTACATATGTCTCATGACTGAAGTATTACCGAGAGAATCATCACAAGAAAGGTAAAGCAGGTCCTTGTGTCAGGCCGTGAAGGCCCATAGATTGTAAGACAATCGGCTCACAGATGGTGGTGAGGTTGTTAGCCTTTTACCCCCAGAAAGATCCCTGATACTCATTTCTGCTAGAGCCTGAGTCGACCACAGGGCCTTTATGGGGCTGGAAGGATTAGATCAATTGAGAAAATACAGGGACCTCATCGAAGATTAACCCCGCGACCTTCCGGCTTGTAGCGTAGTGCCTCATGGAACTACGCTACCGCGTCCCTCGAATCATCACAGTGGACCTATTTAATTATATCTGGGACCATTATGCGGTGTATGGCCTACTTTTATGGTAGGGGGTATTTGGGAGAATTTTTTAAATTCGTTTAGTGGGGAGTGGAGTCCAACTGGGTCCACTCGGCACGGCGGCCATCGATTGGCCTATTGTAGCCTGCCCCGGGTGATCATGATGATGGAGAAGTTGGTAGAATGAAGATTGGCAGGGGAAACCGAAGTACTCGGAGAAAACCCGCCCCAGCGTCACTTTGTCCACCACAAATCCCACTTGACCAGACACGAGATCGAACCCGAGCCGCCGCGGGGGGAAGTCAGCGACTAACCGCTTGAGCTATGGCGCGGCCTATTTAGGAGATAAAGAGACAGCCATTACTCAGAGAGTGCACAAAAGAACACAATTGCATCTAAAGAGAGGATGAAAGGACCAAGTATATGTCATCGGTCTTGCTAATATATATAATAAAATATCATTTGGTTTGAATGATTTTTAAAACCCGCTGCTCCAAAAAGAAGTCGAGATACAAACATATAAGTTAGGGCAACTGCAAGTAGGATAACTCTGAACTCCATTTATGACAAAATTATGCCTGAAAATTAGTTCCAAATCCGATTTTTATATTGGTCTCTGCTCTCGATAAGTAAATAAAACTATCCCTGTAACAGGCCGTGAAGGCCCATATGGTTGTGAGACGTCGAGACTGCCACATCTAGTTAATCGGCTCACAGATGGCAGTGAGGTTGTCAGCCTAACGCGCCGGCCTCCCTTTACTCCCATGAATCTTCCTGGTACTCATTTCTGTTAGAGGTTGAGTCGATCCCAGGACCATAGTGCGGCTGGAAGGATTAGATCAAATGAAAAAAAAAATCCACCTCATGGGGACTCGAACCCGCGACCTTCCGGCTGGTAGCATAGTGCCTCAACCAACTACGCTACCGCGTGACCCCCTACTCCCGATGGACAGAGTCATTTTTGCTGTGATTATGTTCCTAACATAGTTTAGAAACCCAGTTGAAACAAAGCCTATATATGTAGAGAATTAAGCGTTCTTAAACTTTATAAACAATTTTAAATGCTGTAAAATGTTAATAAACAAATCTCCAATGTTATAAATTTGTATGAGTACAATCTGTTCTGTTTTTGTTGTCCTGTGTACAAATCAACCTTAACCAAAATTGACACAGTTTATTCTGACATGTTGAAAGATGCGTCTTAAATACTTAGATCAATTGTTAGTATTCAAATTATATGGAATTCTGGCAGTCGATTATCAAAAGCCACCATTTTACACAATCTTATGTTAACTCTCTGTCCATAATGTCATCCTGTTTTGCCTGGTTAATTATATCAATCCGCAAAGTTTCGATATATTTTCGAAAGTTTCATACTGTAGAACTGTTTCACTATGGGGCGTCGTTAGCCCTGCACCTTATTTAAGGTCTGTATGCGGAGGTCTTCTTTTTCCCCGATTGAAGACACATAATGAACGAGCTCAAATGAGACTTTGGTTACAGAAGACTGTGGGCCTGGTCTGTAAATGCGACTGCTGCATGAGATTACCACATAAAAAAGAAGGTTTCTATTAAGAAAATGTTATTCGCGTAAGATTTTAGCCAAATATCAGAAACGCGATGTTGCATGTTGGTAGGTGATACATCGAGATAACCCTCTGGAATGTATTGTATTTTATTCATATTAGGATCATCAGTAAATGAAATGGTCGTAATGCATTGCGGGTGAACGCCTGTACGCAGTTGGAGGAGACGGCTGAAAGGGAACAAGAGAATGAAAGAAAGAGAAAGAGGAACAAGGGAGATCGTGGAATCTGTCGCTCACACAGTTTGATTCATAAATCAGGCAGATGTCAGGTGAGGAATCCAGTCAGTCCGCCGTATCAGTCGCAGGCTACTCTCAACCCGCCTGACGGACATTCACGGCACCACTGCAGAATACCATCCTGCGGGAAGTGTGAAAAACCACGTTGTTTTTTCAGGGTGAACTTTTTTTTTGCCGTCTTCGAAATCAGTGCTTCAAGTCAACATTTATCGATCTGAAGTTCTTCAACGATATTTTTTTGAGCTGAGTATGTTGTATTTTGTCCAGCGGTAGGATGAATAGTGACTTAAAAAAGATAAGGAAGTCACCGTGACCTATTTTAACACAATATATCTGAAATTGTTTGGAAAGACTGTGGAAAACTAAGGACCGCAGCCAGGCTAGTCGTTCTGTTGGCCTACAGTGTAACCTGCGACTTCACAGATATGAGACAGGCGTTCTTTTCACGATTCCGCGACCTTCGATAGAAAGGCTCAGGTCTATGATTGTCATAATTGTCTACCTGCGTCTCCATATGAGTGTTTCATACGTCAGAATATTGTGAACTGCAATTAAATCTACTATGAGTGATCTGCTGTAGAAATGGTAGATATAATTTTGTGTTGAAACTGTTATTACAACGTCTGTGCTTTACACGGAACTTAGATCGAAAATAAGAGATAAAGTTGTTCTTTTGATTAAATACAACACTATTAAGACGAATCAGGAATGGACGTAAAGATCCACGCGTCAGCTGTTTAATTCCCAGAGAAGGATTCTCGCATATAATTTTTTGATATCAGATATTGTGGTTCCCAGAATATTGGCAAAGAAAAATTTCTTGGCCCTCTTGGGATTGTATTCCCAGTCGTCCAGACCACAGCAGTCGCATTATTATTCAGGTTTCCCGGCTCATAACTTTAATCAAATGCGACAGAATTCTCTCAAAGAGACTTATCATGCATATACAAGGGACACGTCTTGAAAAATTATCCCAAACAGCCTGTTAGTCCTGACGTAGAATATGGCTCTTCAAATAGAAAGAAACGTTGAAAGATTTCCCTGTCAGTTTCGTTCTATTACAGAGGAGATAAATTGAAATTTAAATTGTGTGAAAAAATGCGCGAATCGTGATTTTATTCATTTGTATGTGTAAGATAGATGACAGTGATTTTGGCAGTTTTTAAAAGTAGATTAGCAGTTATTCTGCTGCCGGTATATGAAAGGATATGTCGTAGGCGTATTTGTTTATCCGTGGTTTTTATTTTTTCCTTAGGTACTCGTCCTTTCCAACGTAACAGTTTACAACACAAGTAAATAATGTTTCTGTATTGCATAGTAACTCTAATCGTAGTCACTTTCATCATCAACCATATGCAGTACAGTGGTTGCTTTGATAGGTCTTTCTAGCAATAAATCACGAGAAGAATCCAGTCAGTAGTGGCTTATCTTTAATGTAATGTATTTACTCGTACATTACAGGATCTTTCCTCCCGCGAGAACCAATGCTTATTGCAGGTATATGATATCATTCGGTATAAAGTTGATACACAGCGACTAAAATTAGACCCAACCCTTTCGTTAACGGAACATATGTATCTGTCTTCCTTACTTCCTACAAGTATTGCATTTTGAACATCCCTCCTTCATTCACATTAAATAAAGACAGTGGACACGTTTGTTGTGATCACTCCTCGACACAGCTTCATTGATAATACTAACAGATGAAACAAGAATGAAGTTGTTAAGTGTTTGTTGATCCAGAGCAGAGATATGTACATGAAAATTGTAAGTGCATAGAAACTTAACTTTAAAATCAAGAAATATAAAATACTTAAAATAATCCACTATTTCGTCGAGAAATTCACCAGTTAAAATGAAACTGTCATAGTATTTCTGGATATCCATATACAACTTAAAAAAATTAAGAAAATATTAAAAAAAAATAGACAATTTTTTTTAATGTTGGTTATTGTGTTTTCTGAGAAAGTCGGTAATGAAGCGCTCATAGTCACCTTCTGAGCAAAAGATCAAATCGGGATGTTAAGTAATCACTTGCACTGCGCATGCGTCAAGGCTGCGATAAAGCGAAAAAAAGAAGAAAAAAAAAGCTATGATAAAAACTAAAGTTGTGATTACAATAAACGTATTTTTTTCTGTGTATTAGTATACGTCGAACCGGGACTTCATGAAATCTATAATATTACACAGTTGATAATATTATCCGTGATTACAAAGGGTGGCGTCCAATGTATTTCTCCACGTCCCTAATCGAAAGAAATTAATTTTGAAACAGTTTCTTCACAAGGAACTAACGTTTCTGATAATACTAATTTTGTTTCCAGATTCTAAGTTTCACTGAATCCTAGCAAAATACACCCTCCATATTCCATTTCCCAACACTTGTGGCGTTGTCCTTTGTGCCTGGCCTAATCCTGAAGTGAGTTTTGCCTCTTTATTTACCTATTCATTAATTTGGTATATAATTTTGCATGTCTCATGTTTCGTGACCGGAGTGCGATTTCCAGAGGTGACACAGTTTTCTCTTCGGCTCCAAAATCAGATCGAGGCTGGTCCCCCACCCCCCTCATACGAAGCCTACCGCTTCTTTATTTTATTCAAATTATAACTAAGGAATTTAAAAACTCTATAGAAATTTATGTTAAATATTGTTCACATTTTTATTAAATATTATTATATCACGTGTTTGAGTGACTATGGGCAGGGTTTGGATTGGTATTTGGATTTATTGAACACTTACATATCGTAACTACAATTAACTATAGAGCTATCGCTAATTCACACACTCTACAGTTCACTACAGCAAGTACGAATTCTCCTCAGTCTGCTGTATCTTCACGGGTTGTCTCCTGGTAACGGTCTCCAGCTCCGTAGCTTCTCAACTTTCGTGTTCACATCCTTACTGGCCGGCAAGTGTCTCACAACTCAACTGAACTCTAGACTTGCTCTGCTTATAGCACCTCGGCACGGATCGCAAAGAAAACACTTCTTCCAGCAGTTCTGTAGTTGCATCACGTAGCTGTCCCACGGATCGCGTAGAGAACTCCAGTTCCCAGTTACTCCATTGTTGCGTGTTAGGAATCCTTTGCCTTGCAATGGGCGTGATGGCAGATCCGTTCACTAGCAACGGCTGTATGCTGGTTTCACAGTTCTAATTAACCATGTTGTAGCATGATAATGACAGAGTGTTATTATTACTATAGAATAATGCATTCGTCGGCAATTTAAACACAACATTTAAGACACTCATATCACTCCATGGCCTATAGTCCACGAGCTAACTATACTGACCGAGCGACCGCCGCTTGTCGGCGAAGTTATTTCCAACTTATACGGATAGAGGGTGTCGCGTGGTCAGCGCAACGGATCCCCACAGCCGTTATTCTCGGTTTTCTAGACCGGAGCCGCTATTTCCTTGAACTATCTGCTCAATTATCCTCACGAGGCTGAATGGTCCCCGTTCCAGATCCACTACTTCTCAGGAAATCTCGTACCGCCGGGAATCGAACCCAGGACATCTGTAGCTAGGAACGCTGACCACTAGACCATAGAGATATTACATTTATTAAATTTAAAATCACATTCATCTCCAATTAATATTCCTGCTGTTATTGATTTACAGCTTTAGCAACCACCATCCCACTAAGAAGATATTATTGCGAGGTACATAGACACAGAGGAATTTGTATAACTTTTATCGTTCATTGAAATATCTAGCTACTGGCTAATAGACCGGACTTAGCCTCCCTTCAACGGGACAGTACTTCCATGAAAGCTGTGACCCCCCCCCCAAGCCTTCTATCTAATAAATGCCTAGGGCTCTTTCTGAGGGGTGATGATGCCGGCGCCAGGATTTAAAAACTGCTCAACTCCATCTTGTGGTAACTTCCAGAATGGGCCGAGATTTGCTACCGCATATCCTATATTACACCTAAGCACGGAGAACTAATTTATCTTTGTCGTAAAACAGCTATAACTTTTTCTTTCCCATCGACTAATATGTGTAAAAAGTTCTGCATAACGGTATGCTTCAGTTAGCGAAGCTATGGGACTTGGATGCTGCAGCTACAAGACGGAGATGTTCTTGAGAGGACACGTGGTTGCAGACAAGACCACGGAGGGTTGCTTAACAATAGGGGGCAATGATACGGTTGTAACCTCGGGACAGATTCTCACAAACAAAATTGGGATACGTCGCTCCGCTCGCTGTGATGCGGGAGTGCCCCTAATCGTTTTATTTCAAAGGAACAGAAAGAGACGAATGAAAGATTTGCAAGTTATGAGTGATGAATCACAGACAGGGATTACGATTCGTGTTCCGCGCTGACAAATGGTCGCAACTTAATGTCATTTTACCACTAAGAGTTTCAGATTACTGTTCCAACCATATGGTGCCTCGTAAATGAAGAACGACATGAGAATGGTTTTATGTGAAAGACAGTTCTTTTTGGGTATAAGTAACGCACTATTTAGTCTATTTTCTTTATTTTGAAAAAAAAATGAAAGTAGGCTTATGCGGTCACCATGCTGTCTGTGTGTCCCCTCTATTAACTTTTGAATTGATGAACCAATCTTTATGAAACCTGGTATGTATAATATGGCAGCTGAGCCCATCTCAACGGCGTACTACATAAGTACCTCCCATTAATCCTCCTATTGTTACTAGGCAATGGCTCGGTAAAACGTTACCGCGGCAACGAATACACACGCAACGGTGGAGGAATTGTTGAACACGTCATTTTCTATGTGTCAATATCTTATCAAGGAAAGTAGGAGATTAATTCTTCCCACAAATTCTTGTGTTTTACCTCGGCTGAATTTAATTTATTTATGGTGTATTTAACGAATAGCACCTTTCATATATTTTGGAAAGACATTAACAAATCAAATTTGATTCAGGGGGCAATTAAGAGGAGACTGAATTTGGGCATGCTTGTTACCAATAATTTCAGAACCTTTTGTCTTCTCGTCTGCTATCTAAAGACGTAAAAATTAGAATATACGAAAGTATAGTTTTACTTGTGGTTCTGTATTGGTGTGAAACTCTGACAGTAATGGAGGAACATAGAGTGAGGGTGACTGAGAACTGGGTGCTGAGGAGAATATTTGGACCGAAGGTAGATAAAGTGACAGGAAATTGAAAAAACTGCGTAATGAAGAGCTTCATAGCTTGTAATCTTCATCAAATATAATTAGAATGATCAATTCTAGTAGTATGAGATGGGCAGAGCATATAGCACCAGTGGTAATAAGAGGAATTCATTAGCCAGAAGGAAGTAGACCATTAGGAATACTGACACTTTGTTGGGTGGATAATATTAAAATGAATTTGGAACAATAGAATGGCGTGGTATGGACTGGATTGATCTGGCTCAGGATAGGGATCAGTGGAGAGCTCTTATGAATCTGGTAATGAAAATTTGACTTTCATAAAGTGCTGGGAAATTCTAGAGTTGCTGCATAACTAGCGGCTTCTCAAGAAAGCCTTAGTTCCATGAAGTTCGCTTCAGTTATGATATATTTAACGACACTGTCTCTATCTCAGTCTGTATAGTGTCGAGTGGCTGAATGGTTTATGAAAATGAATTGGAAAGGATTCTTCCATTTTCTTCCCGGTCTTCCAAATGCCCGCTTTCCAAGAGGTTTTTCCGAAACAGAAGTTTTTATGCATTCTTCTTGTCCTCTATCCCACTGTCAAATTTCATCGCAGCTTATTTGGTTCCAATACCACAGCCGTATTAAATGTTCTCTGTAATTTGCAAAGTACCTTATTGTGTGATATGCTAAATTGTCTTGTTACAGCTGCCTCTTTCTGTATACATGTATATACATATTACTTACTTACTTACTTACTTACTCATGCAGCTGAGCCTTTGTTGAGAAGCCGCCAATTCTGCAGCTACTCAAGAATTTCCCAGCCTTTCATGGAACCCGAAGGTTCATCACCGTGTTCACAAGAGCCCTCCACTGGTCCCTATCCTGAGCCAGATCTATCCAATCAATGCCATCCCATCCTATCTCTCTAAGATCCATTCTAATATTGTCCACCCACCTACGCCTTGGTCTTCCCTGTGGTCTGTTTCCTTCTGGCGTTCCCACCAATATCCTATACGCATTCCTCGTCTCCCCCATTCGTTCTACATGACCTGCCCACCTCATCCTCCTTGACTTGATCATTCTAAGTATACCTGGAGAAGAGTACAAGTTATGAAGCTCCTCATTATGCAATTTTCTCCAACCTCCTGTGACTTCACCTCTCTTTGGTCCAAATATTCTCCTCAACACCCTGTTCTCAAACACACTCAGTCTATGTGTATATTCATATATGGGTCGTAATATATTTTCGAAACTTCTAGTCGCATTAATACCGATGTTGCGTGTTTTGCAGGGGGCCTTAGTACGACAGCAGTGGTGAAGATTCAGCTGACAGATGTGAACGACAACCAGCCTGTCTTCTACCCGAGAGAGTATAATGTCTCCTTACGAGAAGGGGGCGGTTCTTCTTCTTCGTCCTCTCCTGTAGTCGTTGTCGTAGCGACGGATTTGGATTCAGGTCGCTATGGATCCATCACATACAGAATTGTTGCCGGAAATGACGCCGAACTCTTCCGAATAGATCGAAACAGTGGAGAGATATTTGTGACTAGACCTAGTCTTCTGTCGACCAGAACAGCTCCGTACCACAGACTGAACATAACGGCCACAGACGGAGGAGGTCTGAGGTCCTTCCAGGATGCGGAGGTCTTTCTAAGTGTTACGGACTCAGCTCAGAGGCCGCCTATTTTTGAAAGGTCGAGGTATACATTTGCAGTGAAAGAGGATGTCGGGAAGGGTTCCATCGTTGGATCTGTCAATGCAACAAGCAGTGATTCTGGTGAGTAGTCCACATTCCTACTTATTTCTCTGACTTCAGGCTTCGGACCTGCCTGTCTCCTTATTTCGATCTAATTTCAGGCCACTCAAGTAGGATAAAACTCCGTGGTTCTAGTCCGCAGGCGAACTATACCGACCGAGCCACCGCCGCTTGTCGGCGAAGTTAATTCCAACTTTGACGGATAGAGGTTGTCGCGTGGTGACCATAACGAATCCCCACGGCCATTAATTTTCGGTTATTTAGACCGGAGCCGCTATTTCCATGAAATAGCTCCTCAATTATCCTCATGAGTCTGAGTGGACTCCGTTCCAGACCCTCTAATTCTCAGAAAATGTGGTACCGCCGGGAACCGAACCCGGACCTCTGGATCTGTAGCCACGAACTCTGACCACTAGACCACAGAGACGGTCTACGAAAGCAGGATTCTTTATGGAGT
The DNA here is from genome assembly GCF_002891405.2 of Cryptotermes secundus. Classification (NCBI taxonomy): domain Eukaryota; kingdom Metazoa; phylum Arthropoda; class Insecta; order Blattodea; family Kalotermitidae; genus Cryptotermes; species Cryptotermes secundus. Next base: position 683,465 of record NW_019723908.1, read on the forward strand.
GCTACTGAAACCTCTTTGATAATATTTGAAGTAACATAATTTGGATCTAGAAATCGATGACAAATCTTTGCCTGCCCACCGGAAATTTGATTTAAATTTGTAATGTTTCAGGAAAATAGCTAAATTGTGAGGGAGTCAGCCAATTTTAATATCTTACCTCCATAATCAGTGTATTTAATGTTATTTTTCCACCTCATTCGTCTTCCAAATTGACTTTGTTCAAGGGGTTTTCTGTACAAAAATCCGAAATCCGTTCCCCATTCCAGTTGCATGCCCAGCCCATCACTGTGCTAAGAATGCCTGACCCATGCTCCCATCTTTTTACCTCCATTAATAAAACGGAATGGAATCAGACGGATTTTCATAGCTGTGTCTGTCTGTTTCTGGGTAGGCTGGGTAGGCTGGAACTTAAGTAACATTCCGTTCCATGGAGATGGTGTACTGGCATGAACTCTTCCCGGTATTGCATAGAGAATTTGTGTCCTGTCATGACTTCTAAACCCCTTCTTCAAAACAATTCTTACAATCCCATATATGTTCGGTTTTTGCTATTTGATTGATGATAGATTCCCAGACCTGTCCTCCGTCTCCGGAATAACAGTTGAATATATTCTTCAGTCTGATTTCACGACTGAATAAGTCGGTTCAATGTATTGTTCGCCACCTCGGGGTCGACTAACGGCGCTATATCAGTTCGCCAAGAAGTAGGATTTATTGAAATCGTGAGCTTGTTCCGTACTGAAGAAGTAGGCGGAATCCGAGACGTAATAACAAAATCCTCCCCCGTTCTCTCATGTTTCTCTCGGATAACATCTGTATTACATTCCTTGCCTTTGTTTCACATAAATAAAGCATAACTGATATGCAGGGTACAGTTCCTGTTGTATCTAATTGCGACAAGAGGGGTCACTTAAGGAGGTTACCCAGACGTGAGTGGCCTCTAAATTGCTTGATAACAGATAAACACAAGTTCAGACATGCAATTCAATCAATAATCTGCGTTATTTTAACGCTCGTTTAAGAGCATTATCAGTTGTTATATTGACATCAAGATTCTGCATCTAGTACAGAATTAACATCTGTAGCTGTGTTTGTCATCCGGTGAAGTCGCAGTATATCGCGAATTTTTTAATTCAGATATTTTTCTGAACCCTTAATAAACCTTCTTTGAGTGGTTTCAGCACGGTTATGTCACCTCACCGGCCTGTGCTTCTTTGTATATTATTTATGTTACTTGTGACAGATGCATGGAAGTAGTATCTTCTGTTTGCCTGAAGGTAAAGGTAAAGTTGTCCCTCTGATCAACGAATTAAGAACTATATCATGAAGGCGTATGGGGGAGTGGATATATACATTCACATTTTCTTGACCTCGGCGCTAGTTGGTGAGTGGTCAGCTTCACGCCCGGAGAAAGATCCACCGGTATCCGTTGAATAGGAGGTTGAGTGAACCCCAGAGCCGGTTTGGATGATTTGGACAAAAGAAAGTCTTGACCTTCCCGGGACTCGAACACCGACCCCTCATTCGTCCAGCCCTTAGCCAATCGCTATATCGACTACGCCACCCCGGCTACTCTGTTTGCCTTAAGCATAAGGTAATATTGCCACAATTTACTAGCAACCATACGTACTCCTTTGTTGTCACATTGGCGACCTTACCAGCTTATCAACGAAGTGGTTGTCTTGCCTCAGAACCCTAAGTTTCAGCGCCACTGATAGGAGAGTGCTCTTAAGCGACTTCATCGCCTTCTACCCTCACACTTCCTTAAGATTAAATTTAATACTAATTTCCCTTAGTGTTGTTAGTTCTTTGAAAGTCGTCCCATATTCTAAAATATCTGCTCCCGTCCTCAAGTGAAGGGTAGCACCACCTCAGTTGGCTGCGTTAAAAATAGCTAATCCCATCACTACCGATGGCAGTGACATGAAATGTCTTCGCCCGCTCGAACGCTGGGATTGTGTGTTCGAATCCCACTCAAAGCATAGATATCTGCGTTTATTCTGTGTTCGTGTCAGTTTGAGGTTTTGCAAGGGACTGATCCCCCGTCCAAGGAGTCCTACCGACTGTCTAAGATTAAGAAACTGAAGTGAAACGAAGCGTTTCACGGATGTCCTGTGCTTAAAGTGGGAGCAACAGAATGGGAAGAAGAAGAACCCCGTCACTGGAATGAGCAGCTGCTCTTTACCTGATTACAGGAGCAGATACAGCTCCGTAAACGTGGTGTTTCATCTTGGAATGTCGGAAAATTGACGACGTCCAGGAAACTAATAATAACATATGTAAGACACCATCATCAGAACCCTCTGAAATCAGTATATACGCTTTCCAACGGATGTTTCCTATTATCTTACAAAGAAGTCATATCAAATTAATTATCTTCTGTTTCCGATACGTGCCTCCACCAGAATTCTGAAAGAATTTCATATAACAATTTTCATGTTTCAATACATAAATACCGGTATGACGACGATGTGAAACTTGTAAGATTTGAGGCTTTCACGGCCGTGACTATGAAGAAAGCAGTCTTCTGGGATTTGGCACCGTGTATATGTGGTGTTAACCGANGAAACTTCGTCACGTTTCTTAAAAAGAAACTGATAGCATTATTCTTCCTAGCCGTCTTGTTTCAATTTACTGTAACTTGTCGGGAATGTGTGCTAGATCATGAAATGATTATTTCCATTAAATGTACATATTGAGAAAGTGTCAATTTCGAATCTCAGTCAATTACTCCCTCTCTCTTTCGTGGCTTTATTCAGTCTGTAAAAGAAGATCGTGTCTTGAAATGAGGCTGTATCGTCCTCAAAAACTCCTCTTCGGTTCACTAGCCACGACCGACTTTTCATTTCTCATTCGGCTGTACCTATATCTGAAATTGAATATCTTTAAACGAAAATCAATATGTTCTTCCTCTTGTGGGCTCTTGAAAGAAGCAATTACTGAAAAGTCATCAAGAAGTGTATAAAACAAGCAAACAAACTCCGAGGCATGTAGTTCGCAAGCGAACTATACCGACCGAGCGACCTCCGCTTGTCGGCGAAGTTAGTGTCAACTTTTGCAGATAGAGAGTGTCGCGTGGTCAGCGCAACGGATCCCCACGGCCGTTAATCTCGGTTTTCTAGCCCGGAGCCGCTATTGCCTTCAAATAGCTCCTAAATTATCCTCACGAGGCCGAGTGGACCCCGTTTCAGTCCCACTACTTCTCAGAAAATCTTGTAGCGTCCGGAATCGAACCTTGAACCTCTAGATCTGTAGCCACGAACTCTGACCACTAGACCACAGAGACGGTCTCAAGAAGTGTATAACCACTGATAATAGTATCAATGAGAGAGATAGGCTGTTCCATGTCCTGATTCATCCCCGAGTCACAACATCAGATTTGCTTTTGTGTGGTCTGCTGTATGACACTGTCACGAAATGGAGTGAGTATAGGCGGGGGTTTGGAGTGGATGATTGGATTTATTGACACCTTATGCACTCCACTCGGAATTACACGTAATTACTGCGCAATCGCCGTTCTACACACTTTACAGTTCAAAGTTACACACGCACTAGGGCTCTTTCTTCACTAGTCGTATCCTGTCAACGGATTTCAACACAGTAGTTATACTAGTCTCACTGTAACTGTAAATCGTACAGGAAATCTCATTTTCACAGCCTAATTCCTTTCTTCTGTCACCTGAACCCGCAGCCTCCAGATCTCAACGTCTGACAACTAACTCTTCTCACCTGAACCCAAATTTATATCCATTTTGCACGGACCACGCAGGAAACAGCCTGTATGGATAATGAAGCGTGTTTACTGATCCTTTGCTTGGCAATAGAATTCCTATTTTTGCCCGCATTGTCTCTCGCGGGAATGTGTTTGCTGAGTCGTTGCCTAACAATGGGTCTGTACGTCACAATACTTAAGTACTGAATGCTGTCTTGCTCATATTATGGCCGTTTGTAACAAACAGATTCGGGAACCGAGCGAAGTGTGTACTGATATTGATTGTGACGACAGGCGTCACATTCCCAAGTTTCACGTTACTTTACTTCCATTGTGATATAGAATCTGTAAGAAACTAATGTTAATGGCTTCGTATTAGTCGTTAAGTTGTGAAATCATGGGAACTCATCGTAGTTTGTCATATTCGATCTTCCATCCTCATTTGAAACTTTTTTTTATTGCTAGTGGGGTGGGACTAAGTCCCTTGTACTGCGGCCACTTCTGGCCTATTGTACCAGTCCCAGATGATAGGTGAGGGTGATTGTGGAGCAACTGGTGGAATGAAAATTTGCAGGGGAAATCGGAGTACTCGGAGAAAACCTGCCTCAGTTCCACGTTGTCCACCACAAATCCCACGTGACCAGACACGGGATCGAACCCGGGCCGCCGCGGTGAGAAGCCAGCGACTAACCGCTTGAGCTATGGCGCGGCCTTGTATGTATAAGGGGAGGGCCATGAAATCCGGCCCTTGCACCGCTACCTTCAGTGATCTATTGTTCCCTTCGACTAACTCTTTATTAATCCTACATTTCGAATGAAATGTAGGGCTTTATCTGTTCACCTACTTGTATCTTCCTAAGATTTATTTTCGTGTCATACCCCAATCTGTGCCAAGGTCTGAATTTGCCTCTTTCTCTGACATTATTCAACAAATATGTATATCCATTTCTTTCATCTTCCTCTTCTTGTTATTTATCCGGCCCCTCTCCACTTTTCTGTTACGTGATTTGAAATATCTTCACCATTACTCAGTTCTCCAACACCGTAATCCTGTTTTCTTCTCTTGATGGGCATAGTTTCCGTAAGAAAAATATGGCCGAGCAGGTTAACCCATTAACGGGCAGTGATTATTACATGCAGCACCTGCTATAACATTATGAACTCTGCATATTCCAAAATTATGTTGCTCCCCCCATCAGAGAGATTCTTGACACAGTCTGTGACTTCTTTCGGAGTCCTACCCACAATTCAGCAGACATTATCATTTTCAGGTCTGACGAAACAGCGATCTCACTTGTTTTCTCACTACAAACGAGGTATATCCTTAGCAGGAGCTCTCTCTCTCTTCCTTCGCTTCAGAAGGAAAACATTCACCATGATGCCAAAGAAAATCGAGTTATTTTACCTGAGGACGGAAACAGATCCAGTTTCCGAAACGTCATGCTTTCTATTCTCTAGAATAGCAGACGATGAAAAAAAGTCCAAAAACCCAGTAATTCTGAGTTATTTTATATTCATGAGTATGAGAATTGGACAGATTGCATAATAAAATATTTATACAATTAAAAAAGTTTTAAGAACGGTAGATATACGAGTAACTGACGCCGGTCACGGTAGCCGAGCGGTCGAAGGCATGTACTGTCTTCGCTCGCTTGGAAACCGGGATCGTGGTTTCGAATACCACTCAGGGCATGGATGTTTAGTTTGTTAGTTCGTGTACAGGTAGAGGCCTTGCGACGAGCTGATCACCCGCGCAAGGAGTCCTACCGAATGTGTAAGATCTAGAAAAACCGAAATGAACGGAGAAGTTCATGGAGGTAGGCCTAGGCGCACTGGGGCTGTAGTGGCAAGGGGAAGAAAAAACAAGATATAACTGAAAAGAGAAATCTTTACAAGCAATAAGTTGTGGAACACCTGACTTGCGCTTAAGACTAAAACACAAGAGTCACAAGAAACAATAGACAACAGACATAGGGTCCACATAAAGCCAACAGAGAAAAACAGGGACTCACGCACACACATAATGCAGGGCATCACAACGAACTTTTCTATTAAAACAGAAACAAGAGAGCTTCACGTTTTTGTTTTACCTATGTTGAATGCTTCAATGCATTAAAATATTTCACCCCTACTCTTGTGTAAATGTAAGTTTCGCAGACTGTGTAGTGCAGGTAACTTATTCTAGATCACATAAACTTGGATCTCAAGTGTGGGAGTGTAAGGAAGTCCCACATTGTCTTCCTCACCTTAAGACGCCAGACAGAAAATGCACAGCGAGCTCTAGCCACTGCCAATGTCTGGAAATTTATCACGACTTCTTACCGCCAACTGTTTAATATAAATGCTCACATGACTTATATTAGCATTTAACATTCCAAACTTCTACATTAGATTTAATGAATATTAAGTTTCAAATGAGGCCGCGCCAAATTACATACATACATAGTACGTGAATATGTGCGCTGAATTAATTTGGCTGAGGATAAGGTTCAGGAACCTGAATATCCGAATATTTTGGCCAAATCGAGAAACTATCACCTGATCAATAATTGTCTTATACCCTCAGTTTATGTAATTAATTATATGGTTAGTTTGTTAGATGATTGCTTAACACCTAGCTCCTTACTTAACACAGAAGAAACAGTAGAAGATCTGATTAGTGCTTTTGGCTTTAGGCTTCTGGCCATGTAGTTCCCAGTTCTCCATTTTCATCACGATCCGGTACCAGTGGTTGTGGTCAGTGACCACCGCATTGCCATGCAATATATCCGGGTTCGGAAGCCGTTCAGGCCAACACGAGTTCTAACATATAACATGGGTGAACATTTTTAAAATTTGAAACATGCCTCACTTGTCACGCTCGCCGTTCAAATGGTGTCTTATATATGCCGTGTATTCAAATGAAGGACGGGGCCCATATTTGCGGGAAGAATTTACAAGTGCCTGCCCCCACACACCTGTTGGGATACCTCTGTCGGTAACGTGACCTCTATTGGCTTGATGACCGGAGTTCGATTTCCGGCAAGGACTGTAATATGTACGTTTTGCATTTTTGAAATAAATTTAAAACAGGTCTTCTTGTCCGTAATCATATTGTAAGAAAGTATATCAGTGTTTGATTTCTTCTGTTAACTTAATTTAAATCTTTGGGTCCTCCACACAATTAATTCGCAATCCGTTCTGATCAGCTTGCCAGTAAAACTGCAGTGGGTTTTAGCAGGATTGTACCCCGACTGCCTCACATTTTTCAGTACAAATAACAATATGCCAATCCATTGTTAGCTTCCCGCGCTCGGTACTTGCTATCCGCACCTGAACTCTCAAATGAATTGTAGCGCCAGTTGTCTTCAAGATAGCCCCTTGGCACGGATCACGCAGAGAACAGCCCCTATATTGTTGCAGAACTTGTTTACCGCGTCGTTTCATAGCAGCGGTCGCTGCGCGGACCACATTGAAAACACCGTTCTTCTACTGTTGCGTCTATGTTGCAGTCGTAACATAGCAAAGGCCGCTGTTTAAAGAGTCACTGTTTAGCAACGGGTCAGTACACCACAATATTATTTAAATTGAATATACTTAGTTCTTTTTTAGTTCATGATCCATAGTTTTGTCAGATTTAATCTCTGTTTCCTTTATTATCTTCTTATTCAGTCCTCTCCTTATCTTCCTACAAATGTCGTTGAATTTACTCAGATTCGTTTCTGGATTTTTAATCTCCAGATCTGAAGTACTTTGCCCAGAGTAATTGTAAGGGTGTATCAATTTAAGAATTTTGATCTTACAGGGTGTATTACTTTAGAGACCATTATTTTAAATTTATTTGTTGATACAGTTAAACCATATTCTTTGAATATTTTGATTAGTCTATACTCAGCTTTTTGTAGATTTTCAGTAACACGTGTTGTGACATGTAGGCATTTCTGAGGAGCCAGCATAGCGCAGTCAGTATAGCGACTGGCTACGGGCTGGACAATCGAGGGGTTGGAGTTCTAGTTTCAGTAGGATCAAGGATTTTCTCTTACCCACAACGTCCAGACCCGCTTTGGGACCCACCTAGCTTCCTATCCAATGGGTACCGGGGGCTCTTTCCCTAGGGCTAAAGTTGTTGGGCGTGAAGCTGACCACTCACCTCCAACTACTGCCGAGGTCAAGAAAGTATGGATCTATACATCCACTCCCTCATACGCCTTCATGGCGTACTGCTTAATTAGTCATTAGGTGTTTCTAGGAAAGGAACTGGCAAATCTGTTGCAAATACGATTCTTAAACACAAGCCATCGCTAGGTGTTAAACAAAGGTTTCGATAGATACGCAAATGAAACGTGTATACACTTGGAAACGAGAAAGTTGCTACGCGCAAGCATAAACATGTGTTCCCATGGGTACCGCTAGACTATATAAGTTTGCCGTTCAGATAAGAACGCATTCAATCCCGTGTGGAGACGGAATCGAATACCTCCACCGTAACCCTGCGAGTCTCGGTAGGCGACAAAAAAAGGAAGTCTCGAATGTGAGACAGTAAAATACGGTCACAAATCCCACGGGACTCGGACCCGAGAATGGCTGCACTGGCGAGGACCAGCAACAGATATAAAGAACAGACCCGTCCTCTCGTCAGAGAGAGCGCTCTACATCAACAAACCTCCAAATGTCTGACAGTAATGAGAATGTGGTCTTAAGCCCCATATGGATGCTTTATTCCAAGACATACTGACCGACTTACCGTCGGTCGTAATACAAAACTCAGAACGCTTTCAGTCGTACATGAGGATTCGTTCGTCATTCGGAATTTATTCGCGAAGCAGAAGTGAGTGATTCGTAAATCAGACCTAAGTCAGTCACAGTAAAAGAAGACTGGAAGACAGTCACAGTCCAGCCAGAATGGAGAGAGTCGCTGATAGGCATTAATTGTGATTAAAAGAGTGACTGTAAAAGTATGGGCCAACCATTCAAATCAAATCCAATTTGAAACTCATTATTATTAGTCTCGAAACCCCGGACACGTTACAATATGATGTTGAAATCGGAGTGACGTCATCGCATACGCATACTGATCATTCGAATTTATAATTTGGCACTACTGCGCATGACAAGCAACATTCAACAGAAAAGCTTTGCTAGCAAGAGATGTGAAAGGAAGTCGCTACTTGTAACCTAGACATTTTTCCAGCTTTAAATATAGGTGCGGGGTCACGCGGTGGCGTAGTTGGTTGAGGAACTATGCTACAAACCGTAAAGTCGCGGGGTTCAAGTCCCGATGAAGTGTTCTTTGTTTTTTTTCTTCAATTTACGTAATTCTTCCAGCCGCAATATGGCCCTGGGGTCGATTCAGTGCCTAACAGAAATGAGTATTAGCCGGCGCTAAAATCTGACAACCTTACCGCAATCTGTGAGCCAGTTGTCAAGAGAAAATATGGAAGCCTCGACGTCTCACAACCCTATGTGCCTTAGCTTTACCTTTCTTGCCTAAATATAGGCGTAGGTAATATAACATAAACACTGACGAAGCGCGAACTACATTGTGGGGATCTGTTTAAATTAAGTCATGGAGTGACTGCGGTCCGTGAACCACAGATTGTGGAACGCTGTTCTACATATAGCCTCCATATCGTTTCTTGTTCCTGTCTTTTCGTAGGCGGAGGGTGGGTCTTATTCAGAGGGCGTCAATCTCTTGAAAATGTTTATAGAAATAGTCCATATATTTCCCTATAGAATTTCACTAGGATTTTAGTAATTTTTGGGGGCGGGGGGGGGGGGTAGAATATTATTGTCATAGAGGGGCGTAGCCTATACTAGAAACATACATTGAGATCTTCTCCGTCATAATCATAATTTTCACAATGACCATTGTCAATAGCGTTATATATACCATCACTCTGTCCTCTCTCATCTTCAAGTCCTTTGTTCTATCATGTGTTGCTTTTCCGCTTGCTGTCGCAACATGCAAAGTGTCTCAGCGCGCGTGGGCGGCTGATGTATGGAGCCGAGGTCAGAAGGAGGCAGGGAACCCACATGGGGTTGTAGGGCTTGATTTGAATTCACCGTGGCCCTCATTTCTTGCCCACTTAAGAACTATCTACACCAAGTGGACGGAGAGCCTTGTTCATATTCTCGCTTATGTCCAAATAAATGTCGGTTATCTTATTGGGAGAAGTGCACAAAATGAACATGAGGTTTGCGTGTCTGTCTGTCTCTCGGTTTACTTCATCACCAGAAATACTCTGCGTGTTTCTGTTACTTTTGTTATCGAGGCATTAAAGGTGATACAAGTAATGCAGTTTTCAGGTGTGCTTTCAAGCTTTCTCTGACTTCAAGCATAAATTGAACTTTTATTAAATTTCTCCAAAGCATCTCATTCGAACAAGAAAAACATTGGCTACGCGATGTAAATATAGATGTCATCATCGCCCGTGAGTTTAATACGAGGCATTTTTACACACGGTTTGTAGTTAAAGGGACAGTGGGCTTATATTTATGTAAGAACATAACACATTTCTTGTGTGAACTATGGCAGTGTCGCCTTAAACAGATTTATGTCATCAGTAAATGTACTTTAAAGTCAGTATTATGCAAAATACCACATAAAAGAATTTGGAAAATATATATACTCTAAAAGCAGTAACTTCGCGGACAAGCAGCCGTCGCTCGGTCGGTATAGTTCGCTTGCAGACTCAAGCCACGGAATTTGTTTTATGTATTCTAAATTTTGTATACACATTCCCACACTAGTACAAAGTACCTCTTTTGGGAATTATGGATTCATTTGATGTTTTAGTGAAAAATTTGCTCTATCTTGTGTTTCATTAGTATATTTTCTGTTGTAGAATGCTAGTCATGTTCTCTGAGTAAGGAGTTTAAATGGAAGTCCGAAGTAAAACAAAATACTGTTTTAAAATAACATTTTTGTATATATTTGGCCAAGAATTCGTTTGAGTTCGTATGAACCCAACATATGAATTCGCACATTGAATTTTCCATGCCAGCCCTTCCTTATTAAATCGTATCATATATATATATATATATTATATACATAATTCTTCATTGAGAGCGCGGGTTAATGTTGAACTGTAACTTTTCCAATGGACTCGCTTCAAAACCCGATGGATGCTCGATTTTGAGATCCCTGTCAAAGAGTGAGTACATTTTTTTGGGACAGTCGGTATACATATGTTTGTGGTGTGAAGTACGCTGATAGAAGGACCGAATGGTAGACATTACCTCTTCATTTCATAGTCGCTTTAATTTACTGTCTTACTTTGATAAATTTGACCCCTTTCTGTTCGGTTACCTTAGAAAATTTGGTGCTTGTGAAGCACTGTCTGATGAAAGACGAAATTTTCCTGCGTAGATCCACTTTTCATGGTATTAGTCAATTATTTTTAAACCATTCAATTAATTTTATATAAGAACTTTTCATACTCTAAAAAGTATGCCAGTGAGTCTAGCACTTCTTTCAAAAGAACACGTACACATTTTGATATACAAACACAAATTGAATTGGAAGGTATTTATTAACATAGTTTTTCCAAGAATTTCATCTTCTGGTGTACCACGCCGTGTAGTCCGTTGAAATTCAACCGTTTCAGAGGAACATACGACCTCCATCTTCGAGGTCGAAGAGTAAGCCAAGTAAGAAACCTACTGTTTTTGCTCCCTGCTTCATGCTGGTTTCTTGCTTTACTTGTTCTTCATCGCTGAAGGCGAAGGCTACACGTTCCTCCGAAATATCCGTTGACTTTCACTGGAGTATCCTAGAAAATAGAATTCTTCAAAACGACCTCTGTGAAAATTTATAATCCTTCATACATTCGTCAGTTTTACTGTATTGTGACGCCGTGTTGTGTGGTAGATATTTACTGACGTTTACGTAAACGCGTAGCCTCCATTTCTATAATTCTTACCGATAATCATATTGTCACGTATCCGGCGTTATGTGACTAATAATAACGGCTTCTGACTTGGATGATTGGATTTATTAATGCCTTCTTTAAAATCACTCTTAATTACAAAACATTATAGCGCTTTCGCTAATCTACCCACCTCACAAATTACTGGGATACGCTAAATCTTCTCGGTCTTCATCAGTCGTATCCTGGCAACGGATTTAAAGCAGTCTAACTGTAACTACTGCACACATCTTCCTTTCGCAGGCGAACTCCGTTGTACTCCTTCGTACTCCTTCAGTTTTCATTCTTCTCACTCATCACTCTACGGCTGTCTTATATCCATTTTGCACGTACCCCACGGAAAACACCGTCTCAACAATTCATAAGGGTGTTTACTACCCCTTTGCCTAGAAATGGACATCTTTATTCTCACATATTATGCGCATTACCCAGCAACGGGCTCTTTACCAAGAATCTGTCTCCGTGAGAACATGTTTATCGAGCCGTTTCTTAGCAGTTGATCTTTACGTCATAATATACAGAACTGTATAACGTCACTCCTCATAAATGAGCAATTTTTCATTGTTACCACCATGATGACGTCAAATTTTACATAGATACTTGTATTGTTGACAAGATACGGTGTACTTCCGGTCCACTGCAGGCAGCAAACGGCTGAGTGCAATCGAAGAGAAAATTATAAATATCACTGCCAAACAGGAGTGGAAAGTTATGCTGCATGGACAACGCTTTTGATCTTCTACTCTTGTTTAGCAAGTTGTCTAATAATCAGGAACTTGAAATTTATAGTAATAATCTTTCATCATCTGTTAATTGCGCTATTGGTCCTGATGTTCATTCGTTGCAGAGTTAATCACTACGCTCAGAAATGTGGTCCCTTGCAATTCATTGCATATTTAACACATTGAAAAATGTTTCAAATAAACAATTGTAGACCTTAACGAGATTTCTATTTTATGGCATATATAAATTCCTACCACGAGCAATTCTAAATGTATTATTATACACAAAGACCATCATATACATATATACATGTGTTGACTAATAATACAAATCTGTGACAGTTAATATAACGATTTTAATTTACAGTTCTGCCTGTTGCTTTGTATCAGTACGAAGTTTTATCTCTGTTTCTAAGAGAAGAACAAGTATGTTAGAATAATGAAATCCATGAGATGGGCATGACATGTAGTATGCATGGGCATAATGCAAATTGCATGCATGGTCCATAAGGGGGAAATGACTGTGGAGGAAAATTTTGAAAACTGACATCACAGATGTACGAAGAAATGATGTGGACATGATTCAGTTGTCCCAGTATAGATTAAAGGTAATTCATTTTCGGGTTAGGTAAAAGACGGGAAGTCTTCTGACCTCATGTTCGCTTATCAGCCTCTCAAGCTCTCTGCTCTATTCGTTTAGTTGAATTGTGTTCTGGAAAACGGATACAGTCGTTTGAATTTATTATAAAGTAGGGTTCGACACTGAAGGAAGATTGAAACGAGTTGACAACCGTTAGTGCAAACTTCTGAGGCCTAGGCGTTGAGACAGTTCCCTGTCCACACTGCGACCACTTCGCGAACGTCGCGCGAGAAACATATAAAGGAACAAAGCCAAAATGTTAGGGCGTATGATGACATTCTGCTGGTACAAGATATGTCTTGTGAAGTTCAAGTAAATTGTAGCGAAAAAGAAAATAACAACATTGCTAACAGAACTTTAGCAACTTGGGCTGATGGATGAGCATTTCATTATCCACTCTACAGCACCAGGAGGGTGCGAGGCAGAGAGGGGACAGACTCTGGAAACGTATTTCTTCTCCGGTCTCTTGTTGAGACTGCAGGACTTGCGATATCATCTGATTCGTCCTCCTCTTCCTCGCTCACAGGACTCAGCACAGGTCCCTGATCCCCTCCCCCCTCCCCTGATGTTAGCTGTGTAACTAAAGTGCTGAGAAAGTAAAGATTTCCTCTGACGATGGTCATTATTCTAAGGGTCCCCATACACACACAGTTTGGCCTCCAGTTCGGCCTGCACAGTTGAAGACTGAAAGGCAAAACTGACGTGAGTGGTGCGGCCGGCCGGCCAATCGTTTGGACTGTTGGCCTATGGTCAGTTCTGCCTGCAGGACCGTAGCACGTGACGTGTGTGACTCAACATTAAAGGCTGGAAGACCGTGATTGTGGCATGAAACCTGCCGCTTTATCTGCGCGTGTATGGGGAGGAAAGGGAAGGGGTAAACTGTCACAGTTTTGCCTGTAAGGTCGATCGGAAGGCCAAACTGTGTGTGTATGGGGGGCCTAAGTTCCGTACCATTCCCGATGCCAATTGATACTACGGAACACGAGAAGTTCTGGGAAGAAGAGAATAAGAAGAAGAAGAAGTGGGGGTGGTAGTTTGAGACACTACATTGGGGGGGGGGGTTAAGAAACTATATCTCCGATTTTGAAGGTTCCCAGGCAGTGCCCGCTTGTCCTTCTGGTATGGGTAGAACATATAATCGGATTTTTTTATATATTATATATTTTTATGACGCTGTAAGGGGCGCATTATAGTAAAAATTTTTAGCTAACGTGGCGAAATTTTGATGTTACCAATGGGAGAGCTAAATGTGAGGCATGCAGTGCAACGTGGAATTTGGGTACAAACTCAGCATTTGCTCTAGGACCGAAGAAAACCACGGAAAACCTTGCTCGACTTGGCCGGTCGCAGGACCTTCCGGATGAAAAACTGACTTCTAGCCAGCAGTCCGGCATTAAATGCACGAACCATGACATTAGACCCTATCTGTGCCGTTGGGAAGAACTAATCCCTTCGATACGACACGGACCTCATACAAAACGGCGGGTCCAAATGCTCTTCTATATTTGCGTGTGTATTGGTTCCCACGGTGAGGGGCTTCACAACTTGTACTCTTCGCCGTGTGTAATTACAAATGATAAAGTCAAGGAGGAAGAGATAGGCAGGGTACTTACTTACTTACTTACGGAGCTGAGCCCTTCTTGAGGAGAAGCCAAATCTGCAGCTACTCAAGAACTTCCCAGCATTTATGGATCCCGGAGGTTCATTACTGTGTTCACAAGAGCCCTCCACTGGTCCCTGTTCGCAGCCAGATCAGTTCAATCCATACCATCCCATCCTATCTCTGTATAGCTAGGGTATGTAGCACGAATGGGGGAGAAGAGGAATGCATATAGGACATTGGTGGGAAAACCAGAAGAAAAGAGACCACTGGGAAGACCAAGACGTAGGTGGGTGAACAATATTAAAATGGATCTTAGCGAGATAGGATGGGATGTTATTGACTTGATCGATCTGGCTCGGGACAGGGCCAGTGGAAGGCTCTTGTAAACACGGTAATGAACCTTCGGGTTCCATAAAATGCTGGGAAATTCTTGAATAGCTGCACAATTGGCGGCTCCTCAAGAAGGGCTCAGTTCCATGTCTAAGTGAGTGAGTATATTCGTTGCCACGGTAACGTTTTTACCGAGCCTTTGCTTAATAATGATAGGGGATTACACACAGACACACAGACTGAGAGAGTGATTTTGAAGTACGCCGCTGAAATGGACTAAGGAGTCATGATGCACATACCAAGTTTTATAAAGATTGGTTCAGGCATTCAAAAATTAATATGGTGGCGGAACACAGATAGCATGGTTGTTTCATAAGCATATTGTTATTTTTTCGAAATGAAGAAAGTTATGCTAAAAATTAGCGTTGCTTATATCTCCACAAATGTAACAGCCTATGCGTCACACTGTACCCGCCTTCTTCAATGAGGAAAGTTACTGACTATCGGGTAGATAAAACAGCGGGTTTGGTTAATGCCCGACCTCTTTCATGTAGTAATACACATGTTTTGTGCAGTGAATGACCCAACAGCTATACGGATTGAACTCTTGGATGGTTGGCATTGAGCATTGCTAAGTTAACAAAATGCTTAGGAGGATATCTGGACCGAGGGAAAATGAAAGAACATGGGGGACGGAGAAAACTACGTAATGGAGAGCTTCATGTCCTGTTCTCTTCATCCCACATTATTGAGGTGATCAGATGAAGGAAAATGAGATGAGAAAGGCATATATCAGATATGAATGAAACGAGAAATATTAGTCGGAAAACCTGAAGGGATTATGTGGGGAGTCAGAGACGTAGATGGGAGTTTGGTGTTAATCTGGGCCCTACACAAAGGATGTCCCTGCCGTTGCCAAGACTTTTGTAATGGCGAGGAATTATGGTTTAGTATTTGTAGATGCGGTTCAAATCCCAAATTCTCAGTTGCAGCTGAGTTAGTATAGTGATAAGGCTACGGGCAACGCAACCGAGGAATCAGGGTTCGTTTTCTGCCAGGGGCACAGAGTTTTTTCCTCCTGCAATGTCAAGGTTGGCTCTGGGGCACACCCACCCTCATATCCTATAAATATTGGGCTCATTTTCTTGGGGATAAATGGCTGTAGGTGTGTAGCTGATAACTTGGCAGAATGAGTGGAGGTATATTGTAACGTGAATAGCCAGGCAACGGCGCGATAAACACCTTCTCGCTTGAAGTCACGCAACAATAGGACGAATGTTTATAGCTCATTGCTAGGAAACAGTCAGCGAGCCAATCGACTGGCGAGATAGTTATCACATGACTTGTTTTCCGTGTCGTCTGCACTACGCAACAATAGAAGTGTGTTTTCTATGCGTGGTCCGTTTTCTTACTATCAATCTATGGCTCTAAAGATCTTTGTTGGGCCTTGGCCGAATATTCAGTTTCTTGATCTTTTACATAGTCAGTAGGACTCCTTGGACGAGTGATCAGCCCGTCGCAAGTTCGCTACCTACACACAGGAAAACACAAACACAGAATAAACGCACACACAGACATCCATACCTCTAGTGGGTTTCGAACCCACGATCCCAGTGTTTGAACGTGCGAATACAGTTCATGCCTAAGACCTCGTGGCCACTGGATCGGTATGTTTTCCCACTAAACAATGTTAACACGCAGTTGGTACATGTTAAGTGTTCACACAGTATAGGAGCATGTCCGTCCGGTTTCGGGTCGGAGGGAAGAATTGTAGGCTAGAACCAAGTTTTCAGCAAAGTAATAAATCGTAAGGCTGGCGGGAGGAGAGGGTCGGTCTCCCAACAGCACATTCCGGGTGCAATGGGACCGTTTTGCATCTGCGCCGGTGTGGAATGGATCAAGAATCCCCGGCCTTGCAAGCTAAATCTTTCTGTATAAACACACAGCCCACTTCTTTCGTGCATCTGTTTAATTCATTAGAATTTTCTGTCTTCGTTATAGGGCGTTTGCACCTCTTTAGGCCCAATTTCGTACGGTACACATGTTATTATTCTTCGTGACTGTCTAGGGTTGTTTGCATATATTATCTGTAACCTTTATCTTCTTTTGCCCATTATGTATATTTTTATGACTTGTTTTTGTCATTTAGAAAAGAAATTTTTCCTTCTATCTTGTTTTCTCAAGTTCATGATGTCTCTCTCCCTTACATGTTCTAGGGATACAAATTTCTTACCCAGCATAAAGCAAATAAACTCCGCGATTTTAGTCCGCAAGCGAACTATACCGACCGAGCGACCGCCGCTTATCGGCGAAGTTAGTGCCAACTTTTGCGGATAGAGGGTGTCGCGTGGTCAGCGCAACGATTCCCAACGGCCGTTAATTTCGGTTTTCTATTTCCTTGAAATAGCTCCTCAATTATCATCACGAGGCTGAGTGGACACTGTTGCAGACCCACTACTTCTCAGATAATATCTGGTAGCGCCGGGAATCGAACTCGGACCTCTGGATCTGTAGCCAGGAACTGTGACCACTAGAACACAGAGGCTGTTTTGCTAACTCAACATATGTGTAACTATTCTGTGTGTTTTTAAATCTTTTCTGAATGCCACTTACAAATCACTTCATGGCCTCTGATACGTCTTTCGAGTTGCACTTCTTTCAAGACAGAGTTTCTCTTTCACATTCCCGTTCCCGTATCGAAAATTCTTGTCTCTTCTGGTATACCTGTATTTTTTTATCGTCTGACTCTCACTCTTTTCCTTGTACTCCATCTTGCTTGGTTTCAGTCTGTTGAGAATCCATTTCTCGTTCTTTGACCACAGACTAGCGCTTGGATACCAAACATGAGTCCCCCTTACAGGCTATAACAGAGTGAATTCAGTAGTTTTCTTAAAAACGTGTGGGCTCATGTTGATATTTTCCTTATTTTTTGCATACAAATTAATAGGTTTGGGGTTCCCACGTGATCGCTACTAGCCAGTCCATTGGCGCGCTGGCTACTACCTAGCAACGACTGTTGTCTCGTTTGTTTCGCGGTCTTCACGTTGCAACAGGTCTGTACACCGCAATGCGTTTCTTCTGCCTAATTGAAACTACGTGGAACCGAAGGACAATTGGGTTTTCATTCTCAGTTTCACACTGCCTTTCGTTCTGGAGAGAACTGCAACTCCCACGCTTATCAAAAAAATTTCTTTCGCTTTAAGTGAAACTTTGTTTTTCGCTTTTGAGGAGCTATTTGAATCGAAAAGTAGCGGCTCCGGTCTAGAAAACCGAGATTAACGGCCGTGGAAATCCGATGCGCTGACCACGCGACACCCTCTATCCTTTAAAGTCGGCACTAACTTCTCCGCCAAGCGGTGGTGGCTCCAGCTGTCGGTATAGTTCGCTTGCGGACTAAAGGCCACGGAGTATTTTTATTTAGTTTTTTTCTTTAGTGGAAGCTTGATCTCTGTCTCTGCGGAATTCTTCGAGGATCGTTCAGAAACATAAATATATAAGGTACAGCTCTACGATAAGATACATGTACGTATAATACAACACTCCTTGGCGCCTGGCTAATTGGCGTTACCATCTTGTATGACTATACTTCCCATTTTGAATCTTGGCCTAGAACACCGGATATTCTGACTGACGTGTCTCGTCGGTTTTCTCAGATATGGAAAACAAACGCCACGATAACACATCAAAGTTCATAACGAACGCTTCCTTAGACCTTTCGAATTCATTACCAACTACAATCCAGTTGCCCGACAGTCTGAGATGCTGAGAGTATTATTATTATNTCGCAGGAAATTATTGTCTAATTTTGCTCAGAGGTCTCCTAGAGACATGAGGATCTTTTACATGCCGTAAATCTTAAAGTCCCTCCCGGAGGACTTGTTCCTTGAATTTTTCCGCCCTTAAAAATTCCATAACCTCCGCCGGGTTTGAACCCGCGTACCTTGAGTCATGAGGTGGGAACGTTACTCCTAGACTACGGAGGCCGATTGCTGAGAGCATTGCTACATCCGTTACCAATAATAGTCCACTCATTTTACTATACTCGAAATGTTTTTGTGGCGTACATAGCCTTCTTGGTGACTGAATCATGTACCATACCGTGTGTGTTTCTTTCTGTCACCTGCACACAGATGTCAGCGTTCTGTTCCTTCACATGCCTTATCACTGCTGTGCCCATGTTGTTATCAGTTTAAATGTGTTACCTATCCAGATGTCGCTTCAGTGCTAAATACCTGCTGACAAAACCCTCTGAGAAACGGAGCAGAAACCTGTGTGGAAACAGTAGTAAAACGGTATAGGACACTTCCGTGCTGACACTGTGCTGGAAAACACATTCCACGGTATAAGTGGCCCAGCCTCCAAGGAGGCTAAGTTGAAAAATAGTTTACGAGTCATACAATGATGTTGTAGGGACCCGGGATAGCTCAGTCAGTATAGCAACTGGACGACCGAGGAGCAGGAGTTCCATCCCCAGTAGGGTCAAGAATTTTCTCTTCTTTACATCGTCCAGATCGGCTCTGGGTTCCACCCAACCTCCTATCCAATGGATATCGTGGGATCTTTCCCCGGGGGTAAAGCGGCCGGAGTGTGAAGCTGACCACTCACCTCCAGCAGTGTCGAGGCCAAGGAAAATTAGATCTAGACATCCTCTACCCCATATGTCTACATTGCTTAATGCTTAGTTACGTAAGCTGAGGGACAAATTTACCTTACGTTACAATGATGTTATATAATTGAAACTTATGAAGGATTTTACTAATCACTTCAAGAAGCTTTGTAAGCTTACGTTCTGCCACACCTCGTATCAGAGACAATGATAGGACGATATAGTTGGCTTCTCCAGGTTCGACACCCCAACTGGTCACGCTTTCCGATGTCTCTAATTTGGATTGCATGCAGAATATTGTCTCGCTCGCTGATCTTCAACTCCCTTTCGCTGGAATAACGATACTGCAGCCCATGTCCACGCCTTTATCTAAGTTATCTTGTAATGCGGGGGACAATGACACAAGAATTAAACGATTTACAATCCCCGAGGTTAAGCCACTTGAATTCTGTTCTCCTGAGGACATAAGCCTTCAGTCCGGACAAAAACTGCGTGTTTTTTTTTTAATTATATTGGATTGCTCCGTAAGATTGCTTTGCGATCGGCCGGCCCTGCATGAAGCCATACATCTCTCTGTGAAGCTTACTGAAACTTGTGTAAATAAACTTCTGGAACTGACTTCATGCGTGATAATTCTGATTGTGCGATACAGCTTCATTTAACATGTATCATGTTTACACGAAAATGATACGTATTCTTTTCTTCTAATGCCTCCATAAATAACATTTCACCACATGGCCGCATTTTCAGTTTTATTGCATATTTTAGTAAGAGCTACCACCGAAAATATTTATGATGGTTTATTTTATTATGTGCTATGAAAGTAACGCGAGATTATCAAAACCTGTTCCGTAAACTGTTTGTAACTGATATGTGATAAATATGTGGTTTCGTGGTCAGAGTTCTTGGCTACAGATCCAGAGGTCCCGGGTTCGACTCCCGGCGCTACCAGATTTTGTGGGAAGTAGTGGGTGTGGAACGGGGTCAACTCAGCCTCGTGAGGATAGCTGAAGAGTTATTTGAAGGAAATAGCGGCTCCTGTCTAGAAATCTGAGATTAACAGCCGTGGGGATACGTTGCGCTGACCAGGTGACACCATCTATCCCCAAAACTTGACACTAACTTCTTCGACGAACGGCGGTCGCTCAATTGGCATAGTTCGCTTGCGGACTACAGGCCCCTGATTTTTTAAGTGATAAATTAATCGTATAATGAAGAAAATTACATAATGAGGGGCTTCATTTTTTGTTTTTAAATAAATATTTTATTGTGATCAAACCACGAATCATGGATGAGGTGAATGGGGAGTACTTACCTACTTACGGAGCTGAACTCTTCTTGAGGAGAAGCCAAATCTGCAGTTACTCACGAATTTCCTAGCATTTTATGGAACCCGAAGGTTCATTACCGTGTTCATTACAGCCCCCCACTGGTCCATATCCTGAGCCAGATCAATCCAATCCATACCACACATCCTATCTCTCTAAGATCCTTTTTAATATTGTCCACTCACCTACGCCTTGGTCTTCCAAGTGGCCTCTTTCTTTCTGGTTTTCCCATCAATATCTTATATGCATTCCTCTTCTACCCTATTCGTACTACATGCCCTGCCCACCTCATCCTCCTCGACTTGATCATTCTAATTATACTTGGAGTGGAAGTACCTGCACAAATTTCAATCGGGAAACCTGTATGGAAGAGACCACTTGGGGAACCCGGGTATAAATGGAAACGATAATATTAAAATGGATGGTAACATAACGCGAGTGAATGGAGTGGATTTGGCTGGTTAATTAGCTGGCTTTTGTTCAAGTTCTAATAAACCCTCGGGCTGCAAATGAGGCTGTGATTTTCTTGACGAGGTAAACGACTTCTATGTTGTAAGAAGGAGTTCCCATAGAATTAGAGGTTCGGTTTTAATTCTGGATAGAACGTAGTTGGAGCCTGAGTGATGGATGGCAGACTAGTTGTATCTTCCTTCTCTTCCAAACACTTTGCCCTCACAGGTCCAGAGGCACTGTCCCTCCTGTAGTGATCTGATTCCTCTTTACAAAGGCATGCAATACGCAATAACGTAGGCTTGAATCAAATGTGGATCCCCCATCAGGACAATATAAGCTCAACAACTTCAATTCGAAAAGTTAATTATGGAATAAGTTAGCTTTAATTGGAATTAACAGGTTTGTAGGCAGCCAGGTTGTATTGTTGTCCTGTTGAGCCCCAAGGGCTGTCGGTCTGTTCTAGGAATGTTTGTTCACGTCCGGTGCTATGACAGTCCGCTTCATGCTCTTATGTAACCACCGTCTAATTAACGTTCTTAGCTCGGTGTTGCGAACAGTGCTGAAGGCACAAGTCTTGACTCTGTGCAAGAGATTGTGCGCTTCTCTGAATCTTGACTATGAGTTTGTTGCTTGGGCCGCGCTATAGCTCAAGCGATTAGTCGCTGGCTTCCTACCGCGGCGGCCCGGGTTCGATCCCGGGTCTGGTCAAGTGGGATTTGTGGTGGACAAAGTGGCGCTGGGGCAGGTTTTCTCCGAGTACTTCGGTTTCCCCTGCCAATCTTCATTCCACCAATTGCTCCACAATCACCCTCACCTATCATCTGGGGCTGGTACAATAGGCCAGAAGTGGCCGCAGTACAAGGGACATAGTCCCACCCCACTAGCAATAAAAAATGAGTTTGTTGCTTTCTCTGAAATCAGCGAAATTTTTATGGTATTTTAGAGAAGGATGTGGTTCATAACTCCTTGCGTTATTCGAAATATCTTGGGAGTTTCCCGGAAATAAATGCACAAGATTGGTTTCATAATGTTCCTTCTTTTGTTCCGTGGAAAGGGAAGTCTCTTTTTCCCGTTGTTGAACCCTTCTTTTTCATGAAGCTGACTACTGTTTCTAATGCAGAATTTAATAATGCATGTAGTTATACCTGCACTTCCCCATATTTCTTTATGACAGTGTGTTTAATTTAGCATAGGAACAACCGATATTGTACCATTTTTATTTACTTAATCACTTTACAGACGATAGGACTCCTTGGACGAGTGATCAGCTCGTCGCAAAGCCTCTACCTAGACACAAGGCTAAAGAAACACAGAATAAACACATACACATACAAAACATCCATAACGAGACTTTGAGTCAAAAGTTCAGATCTGATTATAACTAGAAGTAGAGTGAATGACAGAGATCTGAGGTCTGAGTTCGTCGTAGAAAGGGGATAAGAAGTCGTCCTGTGAAGTGTGATTGGACGGCCCCATTCATGCCTAATGCTTGGAGCGTGTGATTCAGTCAGACTGTCATAGTTCCTGCGTTTCAGTTGTGGTACTAGGAGAGGACCAGAGAGAGTGTAAATCAGCGATAGCGCTGTATTTGAATGTGATTAAGAAAACTTGTAACCAAGGTGTTAATAAATACACTCATCCGAACTAGAACCCGTCGTTTTCGTCACGCGTACCGCGCTACACGTTACAATATTGTTCTCCCATCTACGTCTGGGTATCTCAAGTGATTTCTCCCGTCAGGTTCACCGAAGAAGTCAGCGTCAGCTCTATATTCATCATTTCCCTCATGCATACACGTATTGGGCCATTGAGCAAAACCAGACTAAATTTGAAATCTTTATTCTTCCCTGAGAAATAATTCTTTGCGGCATGTAACTCGCTCATGGAGCTGAGCCCTTCTTGAGAAGCCATCAATTGTGCAGCTACTCAAGAACTTCCCGGCGTTTTATGGAACCCGAAGGGTCATTACCGTGTTCACAAGAGCCCTCCATTGGTCCCTATCCTGAGCCAGGTAAAAAAAAATCATACTATTCCATCCTATCTCTCTAAGATCCATTTTAATATTGTCAACCCTCCTACGGCTTTGTCTTCCCAGTGGTCTCTTTCCTTCTGGTTTTCCCACCAATATTCTATATGTATTCTCATCGGCGTATATAAGAATTATTCAAAAACAAAACACTTTACCTACAAAATAAATTTTGTTTATTCTATAGTACTCTTCTCCAGGTATAATTAGAATGATAAAATCAAGGAGGATGAGGTGGGCAGGGCATGTAGCACGAATGGGGGAAATGAGAAGTGCATATAGGATATTAGTGGGAAAGTCAGAAGGAAAGAGACCACTGGGAAGACCAAGACGTAGGTGGGTGGACAATATTCAAATGAGTCTTAGAGAGATAGGATGGGATGATATGGATTTGATTGATTTGGCTAAGGATAGGGACCAGTGGAGGGCTCTTATGAACACGGTAATGAACCTTCTGGTTCCATAAAATGCTGGGAAAATCTTGAGTAGCTGCACAATTGGCGGCTCCTCAAGAAGGGCTCAGCTCCGTGAGTAAGTAATAGTACAGTCAGATTAGAGATACGTTCTAAACGCCAGTACATCTATTGCAATTATCAGTTGGCATGTAATCTCTTATGCGGACTCCGCAAGTTTACTGCACTTGAGACATAGATTGCTGCTCGGTTAAATTCCCATGTGTCAATGTGTTTCTAAGATAAGCTACTTTACGTTTCGGTTGTGGTTGCATTATAGATGGGCGTTTTAGCTGATCAGTTAAAAGGATGGAGAAGACGACACACGTTTTGTTCAGTTAGTTGCTATTTTTAATTGAAATGAAGTAGCTCATGCAAAGTGTTTTGGGTGGGAGTTTGCTTAAAGCTCAGCCAGTTAAAGAAATTAATGGGCATTCGTTAGAGCTCTTTTCCACAGACCTAAGACGTTGATAGCAGCAACTAGAGGACAGACATCGTTAAGCCNCCCCCCCCCAACTTATTTCATTTAACATGGCCGCTTGCCTCCTTCAGCTGATTAGTAACAAGACATGCGATTTATGTGTTCTCAGCATTTACGTGTATGAACATATTTGTATTGCAATGCATATATATATGTATACACAGAGGGGCCAAAAAATGTATACACGCTTCAGCCTAGAAAATCTCTGCTTTTCGTTCATTTCTTTTCTTTTTGTTCGCAAATAACCTCTATTAAAATGTCCAACATACTTCAGCGTGAAAAAAATAGCTTCTTAATTAAGTTATTGGTAATCCAAATTTTATACACACAGAAAATGTTCGTAGATAACTTCTATCAAATTGTATGCATTGATAATTCTGTATTTCAGCATCCTGTTACAAAAATTTAATTAAACGTCTATGTATCCACAGTCCGTCAATAATGCAGCAATTGTTTATTCATCATTTAACACTTAACACAACATGTTGCGGTCATAGATGGCCATCTTCAGGCGTCTTAATATACCGAAACTGTTACACTGCTCTGATGTGCGCTAAATCCGCGCGTTGCAGTCCACTTAAAAATAACATAAATAAGTAATTAAAATGCATTAAATTTTTTTATTATTTTTGTTCGTGAAATCATATTCCACCTCATAAGGGACGTCGTCCACTTGTTTAGAGCTATGTGATTTGTCCTGACAGTTTGTTCCAGCAGCTGATTTGTCTGTTTGTTAGCCCGCTGTTTTGCTACGTCTGCAATATGCAATATGCCCCTCGCTTGTGTTTTGTTCCCTCTAGCAGCGTGTGGTGTTGTCTTCACTCGGGCACTAGTATGACGGGGGGGGGGCAACCGGAAAGTATTCTTACAAGCTTAAAACATCAAATAATTTGAGAGTAAGGAGAGTATTGCATGCTGGGATGTAAAGCCGTGTAATCCTGTTTCGGATTACTGTACTAATACCATCATCTTCAGGTTTGAAGAGTAAGGAATTGAAGAAATCTCAAATGCAACGCAGTTTGAGAACATTTTTAATGATCGACCCAAGTTATTGCGGGCAGAAGAATTGTTGTTATTAATGTTTAGTAGATTCCCTCTTCTTTCAGTTCTCTTTTCCCAAAATCAACAAAGTCGCTGAGCCAGTGTCATGGCCCTCAGTGTTGATGTGCTCACAAAAATCACTTTTGGCGCCCTGTTCAACAGTTGGTTCCACTCCGCACCTCCACACCGCGTCCCCGCCGATTTCTGTAGCAAATACACGTGTGAGAAGTAGACACTAACAGCTCGAGGTGACAGAACTTGGAGCAACAGATCTGAAACTCCATGCATATAGCCACACTAAGAATAGAAACCATTTGTTAAGTTTCTGATAATTCACTAATATCATAATATTCATAAACATTGATCGTTTTTGTCTACGAAATTCTCTATTTTATATCGTCATATATTTGCTGTGCCCAGTTAGCAAAAATTAATTAAATTTTTCAGAGTCTTATGCCTGTTTTAGGGAAATCGATAAGAGGGCCATAGGACCGACATTTGAATTATTATTACCGTACTCATAGATATGTATGCACTTAATACTTCACCAAGCAATGTAGCTATGTTCTTAGAGCAATTATGAGTTGGTAAACCAAAAGGGAATTTTTGAACACAACTCCAGTCCTTAATCTGACAGTGTAAAACCGTATATAAGCGCTCCTTATGGTTGTTTAGGTAAAAGTCACCTACGTATTTGTTTCATTTAGGTCCTCCCACAAAAATAAATGGACCAAGAGGCATTTTTATGCTTTTCATCTGCAAGGACATTTTCAGGGTTATTATGTGTTATACTAGCTAGAGGTGCTCTTTATTAGAATTGTGTATGATGGTGATATTTTAGGATTTCGAAGAATATTATGGTGCTGTTTTTGCGTATGTCCTTCCGTGTTTTCATTCTTCAGTCGTATGCAACTATTTTGCCGGTCACGGTAGCCGAGCGGTCTAAGGCATGCACTGTCTTCGCTCGCTCGGAAGCCGGGATCGTGGGTTCGAATCCCACTCAGGGCATGGATGTTTGTGTGCGTTTTTCTTTGTTTGTCTACAGGCAGAGGCCTTGCGACGAGCTGATCACTCGCCCAAGGAGTCCTACCGTATGTGTAAGATCTAGTAAACCGAAGTGAAACGGAGAGTTTCATGGAGGTAGGCCTAGGCCCAAAATTGGGGCTGTAGCGCCACATAAAAAAATGCATCTATTTTATATAGGTAACAATTGGGCGAAATTTGTGGAACCTCGTATGAGTGTTGTGTCATTCATAGGATTTGATGTTCTCACAGCGGTCTTGATGGGTTCTATCTTCTGGGATGTAACACCGTACAGTTCGGTGAAATCTTTGTGTCATTAGCTGTCTCTACTCTATGTTTTTTTCATAAATTACCTCTATTTACATATACGAACATGGCGGCATTGCGACTTGTACCTTGTGGTCTATATGGCTAAATATGTGACTTATATGGCTGAACCTGGAAGATATTAAAATCATACAGGTCTCGTCAAGAAGAAGAAAAAGATGATTAAATGTTTGAAATTATATAATTGGTATTAAGAATTTTCTTCTGATATAAAAGGAAAAAAGGACAGGGCCACGACCCGAAATATTTTGATTTCATGAGACGAGCTGACAAATATTGTCGACTGACAAGCGTAGTGTACTTAGTGACACACGAGATAGTGGGGATACTAGCAAAATGAAAACCTCCGAAGCTGAATTATTCTGAATCTTGAAATACACTGCAGACAATACTTACACGTTCACTAGGTAGGGTATATTGCATAATTGTTATTGTCGTTCCAACGTGCTTAATTTTTTTTTCTGCATTTTATAATTACGTATTAGCAATTGTGAATACAAACGGGCAACCCATTTCTATATCGCAGCAATAAAAGGGTAAAGCTATCCCTGTAACAGGCCGTGAAGACCATAGGAGTGTGAGAGGTCGAGACTCCCACATTTTCTCTAGACAATCTGCTCACAGATGGCGGTAAGGTTGTCAGCCTTATACGCCGACCGCCCTTTCCCACGCAGGAAGATTCCTGGTACTCATTTCTTTCAGAGGCTGATTCGACCCCAGGACTATAGTACTGCTGGAAGGATTAGGTTACAACAATACAGATCAACTGTGTGGTCCCAGGAAAATTTAGGTAAAGGGTAGTGGAAAAAATTAAATGTTGGAGTAGTTCATAGTTTGTACATTTTGCGACATATGGTGAATATGATTACACCAAGAGGGATGAAATGGGTGAGGCAAATAACACGGAGGAGAAACAGAGGTATTTACAACATTTCAATTGGAAATCTCGTCTTGAAGAGACAACTCGTATATTTAGTCTTAGATTTAACTCCTTGGCTTTAGTTCGCAAGCGAACTATACCGACCGAACGACCGCCGCTATTCGGCGAAGTTAGTGCCAACTTTAACGGATAGAGGGTGTCGTGTGGTCAGGGTAACGAACCTTACGGCCTTTACTTTCGGTTTTGTAGACCGGAACCGCTACTTTTCCAATCAAGTAGCTCTACAATATCCCGACAAGGCTGAGTGGACATCATTCCAGACATCCTACTTATCAGAAAATCTGTTAGGGCCGGGAATCGAACTCGGGACCTCTGGGTCTATAGCCAGGAACTCTGACAACGAGACCACAAAGGCGGTCTTAGATCGGAGGATATTATTGAAATGGAACAATGAGATATGAAGATAGAGTATGGTGTCAAGTAAGTTAAAATCAAGTCCAACGGAAGACTTTTGTTTTCAAGAAAGATTGTGGTACCTGGTGGTTAGTTAGTTTGCTTATTCTTTGTTGTAATTACTGAAGTTGTGCAGTCAGGTTGCCCAGGTGGGTAAGAACAGCTTCGCTTGATGCAGGAGACTGTACAGTGCCAGTTCCCAGTCGGCGGGTTTGTGTGCTGCTGCCAGACTTGCCGTATTCTGCTTCATGTCGTCTTTAGATTCAAACGATGATATCTCTGAAAAAAAGCGCAGTATTTTAACGTGTAATTTAATTTATTAGGCTGACCGCTGCAGTATAATGGCTTCCTACTGCAGTGAAGCCTCACCGTATGTATCCCCTCCCAAAAATATCTACAAATCTTGAAGGCGTTCTCATTATATTTGAATTTGGAACGCTGTCAGTGCATATATTAGCAGCGGGGATCTTAATTATTCGTCTGTTCCACGGATCCTCCCCCTTTCCTGTCCATCCTCTTTTATTCAGTGTTATATCCCGCTCTTTGTCTCTTTCTTTCTGCATTTGTTGTTTTTCTTGTCTTGTGGATTGCGTCGATGTTTGCGACGTTACTTAGGGCTGGTTTTCGATGAACTGGTTGCCATGGAGATGGAGACTGAAAGGACAAAAGAAAGTCTCTTTCTTCGTCTGCCACAAGAGAATGTTTCAGAATATTCTTTGTTGAGTAACTTTTGCAAGGTTATTGTTCTGTTATAGCTAATAGACTGACTAAACAGTGATTCGACTTCATTTTGCAGTATCTCTCTTGAAACGCGTATCAGACTCATTAATTCATTAAGTTCCTAACTTTTTTTTATGGATCCCGAACATTCATTACCGTGCTCACGAAAGCCCGGAGATCGACTCCGATCCGTTTAAATCTAGCGCCCACAGCCGTGCCCTGTATCTCAAAATACACTTTGATATTTTGTGAGCAGAATTTTATATGAATTTTTCATTTCCACAGCACTCTACATATCAATTCCTCATGGTAGTTTCTGTACCAAGTAGTCAGTCAGTAGTAACTTGCAAACAAACAAAACTCCGAGGCCTGTAGTCCGCAAGCGAACTATACCGATCGAGCGACCGCCGCTTCTCAGCGAAGTTAGTGCCAACTTTTAGCGGATAGAAGGTGTCGCGTTGTCAGCCTAACGGATCCCCACGTCCGTTAATCTCAGTATTCTAGACTGGAGCCGCTATTTCTCTTAAGTAGCTCCTCAGTTATCCTCACGGGGCTGAGTGGACCCCGTTCCAGACCCACTACTTCTCAGAAAATCTGGTAGCGCCTGAATTCGAGCCCGGGATCTCTGAATCTGTAGCCAGGACCTCTGACCACTAGACCACAGAGGCGGTCGTAGTAACTTGCACACTTACAATAACCGAACAGTTTAAAATCTGTCTGAACGACGTTTACAAAACAATTTCATTCATTAAATGCATGTCACAATCAAATGAACGTGGCAGTAACTTTGTAGATCTGTACTCAGAATTTCGATGATAATCGACCGGAATGCCGTCAATTCTAACAATGCAGATTTTCCCATAATCTCTGGAGGGAAATCGTCAGATTGTTTGATTGAAATAATACACGGCCATCTATACCGATCATCTATTTCCAACGATGGGTTTATTACTGATTACCTTCATCTCTCCAATTTCATTATACGCTGTATTGGGCTTAGCCACCACAGTTGAAACAGCGCCATTAGATGTCGAAAAAATCAGCAATTCTGTACGAGATTGCAGAAAAATCTTTTAGTTTAAATTATGTTTTGAACTTAAATCAAATTAACTCTTGCTCCTTTTAGCTGTCCCTTTGTGATATCAGCGAAACCCGGTCGCTAGTATTGAGTGTAATCACTAACAGTATGGATAATTACGTATTTAGGTAGAAAAATTAGCGTATTTATTGTTTCGTTTGGAGGGAGCCGGGACAGCTCAGTCGGTATAGCGACTGGCTACGGGCTGGCCGGAGGCGTGGTCGGAGTTCGAGTTCCGGTAGGGTCAAGAATTTTCTCCATTTCATGCATAACGGCTCTGGGACCCACCCAGCCTCATATCCAGTGGGTACCTGGGGCAAAGCGGCCGGGGAATGAAGCTAACCACTCACCTCTAACTAGTGCCAAGGTCAAGAAAATATGGATCTTTATAACCACTTCCCGATACCCCTTCTTGGCGTAATGTTTAATCAGTTAAACACAGGGACAATTTTACCTTTTTTTCACAGTTTCGTTTACCAGAATACTGAGAAGTTATATAATTTAAACTAAAAAATAGCTAACAAAACTTGCGAAATGTTTGGAATGGCAATATTTATTTTGTATGCATTGTCTCGTCCGTCATAGCGTTCTAGATACACTGTCCTGACAATAGCAAATCAAACCTACATTTACAAAGAAGTTTAGATTAAGGGTTGAGGCTTTCACGGCGGTGACTATGAAGAAAGCAGTCTTCTGGGATTTGGCACCGCGTATATGTGGTGTTAACCGACGTTTCGGAGGAACGTATCGCCTCAATCTTCTACCCTGAAAATGGAGGCGATACGTTCCTCCGAAACGTCGGTTAACGCCACATATACACGGTGCCAAATCCCAGAAGACTGTTTTCTTCAAGTTGAGATTAGATTATGTTGAGATACCGCTTGCTAGACCGAATTCATGTCTCCTATGAAAGACGGAAGATTATAATGTACAAAGCTACGATTTTATCTGTTGCTTTGTATAGTTGTGGAGTTAGGTCTCGCAACCTGAGGAAGAGAATGCATTGATGTTGTTTCAGAAAGGGATTCTCAATGGAACATCTGGATTAAGCGAGACGGCGAGATTAACAATAAAATAGATAGAACTGCATAACGAGGGCTTCATTATTTGTGCTCTTTGCCAGTTTTTATTAGGGCGATCAAAACAGTTGTAATGGGGTTAGAAGGATAAGTGCACGAATGCGAGAAATAAGAAGTACATGGAGAATTTTGCCCGGAAAACCTGAAGGGGTGGTAATACATGGGAGATATAGACGTAAATGTGAAGATAATATTAAAACTGACTGTAGGTTATGAAGAAGCAGACTTAGTTCATCTGGCTCAGAATAAAGTTCAGTTGGGGTTCATGCAAACAGGATGTTGAACCTTCTAATTAACAGGTAAGAAATTTCTTGAACAGCTGAACATCAGTGATTGGAAAAAGCTCGAATTTTTGGACATAATTGACTGGCGACATTTCTGCCCAGAACACTTGGTTGCATCCTTAAGTTCGAGCTTCGATACCGGAGGAAGACATTCATGATTTTTAGGAATACTTATAGGACAATAAGGAACCGTGAATTTCGTAAGTATAATTGGTCCTTGGAGCAAGAAGTAAACAATTTTGAAATACTGACAGTGAGGTAAAGTTGTTGAACACCGTGTACGTTGCCACTTTGTGTGGCGCCCTCAGGGTTATAGCAGGGCACATACCCGCATACTGCAACCTACATGGCGTCGCAAGTAACATGAACTATCGAGTCATGGAGGTAAATAAAACAGACATGCCATGCAGTGGTTCAACCACCAACGCGAAACTTCGTTGCAATTCATGCTTTCTGTTTTTCTTAACGTTTCTACTTAAATAGGTTATACTTTCCTGCTGTTTTCTGAATACAGTGCTAAATAGCCTGCGGATTATCCGCCCAAATTTATATTCGGAAAGACATTTCGCAGAAGAATCTATCACCGTCTTCAGGTAAAATCCTACTCTGTTACATGTAGCTTTTAGAGCTAGTTC
Organism: Cryptotermes secundus; assembly: GCF_002891405.2. NCBI lineage: Eukaryota > Metazoa > Arthropoda > Insecta > Blattodea > Kalotermitidae > Cryptotermes > Cryptotermes secundus. The sequence goes on from NW_019723908.1 coordinate 715,245, forward strand.
CTATCTCTGGACATCAGAAATAACGCAAGACACTATATATGAAACAAGACAGAACACATCTGCGAGAGGTAAGACATATTCAACAACGTACACGAGACCTTGCACCTATGGGCATGCGTAGTAATCCAGCCGGAGGCCATAAAACCTCAGCCCAACCTAAAATTTAAAATGAAACCATTGAACCAAGCCCCAAAAAAGGGAAACTATAAGTATTATTATAAACAAAGGTAAAGTTGGCACTGTGTTTAATTAATTAAGCATTATTCCATTAAAATATGTGGGTGAGTGGAGGTATAGTTCCCCAGTTCTTAACCTCTGCACTAGATGGAGGTGAGTGATTAGCTACACACACCTGACATTTTACCCCATCGGATTTTGCCATAGGAGATTTGGTGGGCTCCAGAGCCTATGTGGGCGCTATGGAAAAGAGATAGGTATTATTATAATGTACATTATTCATTTTTAATATAATCGGTTGATCTTTAGAAATTTGATAAGACGACAACTCATGTTGCACAAATACAGACCCAACAAGTGTAGAGGGTTGCAGTTCAATTAGGTAACATTTCTTGCACGTAAACAAGAATGTTACAAGAGATTTTGAAACGAAGGTTAGGAGGTGAATAGTGTCCATAAAATTGATCGTTGGATTAATATATCATGTTGGCGAATTTCTAGATATAGTTTGCTCTTATATTGTCAGATCGTAGTCAAATTTAATATACGCGTAATAGCTCAGGCTTTTTAATGCGGGGCTCCAGATAAAGCCCTTGATGACTTCATGAGATCCGTGAAGGACGAATTAGCAGTGGCGGAGGTGTTTTTCTCAGTTTCTTCGGGTTTCCTCTCCCAAACACCGCCCCACCATTAAGCAGGGCTAATATGCCCCCCCCCCCATTTTCTTTTATTGTTAGTGGGGTGGGACTAAGTCCCTTGTACTGCGGCCACTTCTGGCCTATTGTACCGGCCCCAGATGATAAGTGAGGGTGATTGTGGAGCAATTGGTGGAATTAAGATTGGCAGGGGAAACCGAAGTACTCGGAGTAAACCTGCCCCAGCGCCACTTTGTCCATCACAAATCCCACTTGACCAGACCCTGGATCGAACCAGGGCCGCCGCGGTGAGAAGCCAGCGACTAACCGCTTGAGCTATGGCGCCGCCGGCCTCACCCCTTGCCTTGAGTTCTGTGGTAGTCTTCGCCAGTCAGCGTTACGTCATGGCCGTGGTGTTCAAAGTGGAGTTGCCGAGCTGCGTATGCATATCGTCGTAACTTTATGTCTCGTACCTAATAACAAATCCTGTTTTCTATATTTCTGAAGTCTCTCTTTCCTTAGGTGTTCATCATTTTCTGCCATTTTATTATAAATGCCTTCAAAATGGTGGACATTAAAATGTTCACCATACACGTATATATTGCTTTTTAAATTCAGTTGCTCTGGGAAAGCTGATCTAGTTGAAATGTATACAAGAAGTACACACTAAAATAGACCTGTATGTATGTGTATGTTCGCGGAATACTCTTAAGTTCTTCACCCAACTGAAAGGGAGTACAGGATACAGGTACAGTCTAAACATAAAAAATTATGCTTTACTTTAAAACACTCTTGAAATTTTCACTGTGTTTCACTAGGATTCATTACACTATGATTGTTTTGATACAGAGAACAATCCTATTTTAACAACGGAGATGACAAATTAATTTACATAATGCACAGTGCACCGCAGTAAAAATTGACGTGTCTGGAACAAAATCATCCCCTTAGATAATATCACAATAACAATGCTTTGGCTTATGCTTGTGGGATGTCGTATGAAGAGACAACCACTAGTTGAACTGTCCTATAGGATTTATTGCAGCTGCACAGTATACACAGATGGATAACAACAGCAGTGAACTGCTTGAACACTGAACTAGAATCGTACAACGGTAGAACTGTCACTGTAACTCAGTGTATCTTCTTATGTAGCCTAGAGTCGGACATATAGGAAACGGTTACGTAATAGGTACTGCTGTTGCCAGACACCGTGTTTACAAGTTCCCTAGCAACCGCTGTTTACTCGCTTTTGCCTAGCAACCGTTGTTCACTCGTCGTTGCTAGGCAATGACGCTTGCGTTGTCACACTTGCTTGAATGTGGGCAGATCCCACATGCTTATTGTGATGCTATCTAAGGGAATGTTTTTGTTCCAGACACGTCAATTCTTACAGTTCTAATGTCCGATGAAAATCCAACAACTTCCATCTCAATTTATGGTTTCCACAGAAAATACTTCCATGGGATCCACTGTTGTACATTATGACCCATACGGGATATCTTCACTAAATATGCACCCTGTGACCTTCAGGAGTTCTGGAAAGACGGCTTAGTACTAGAATAAGCATAGTAATAATTGAGTTCAATTCCATTTTTATTTTATTTGCATTCTAAGTGATTGGAGGAAGGCAGATTATAAAGTAAGCATGAGAAAAAAATAAAAAACACACAAGGCAATTTGAATAATAATAATAATAATAATAATAATTCATTAACACACGCAGTCACAGGAGTAAGACACAACACAAAGCACAATACACACACGAAAGTAGGAAGAATACTCCGACAAAAGAAGATAGGTATGACTCGCGTGCTGAGATACGACATAAGGATAACAAATCCTGAACAGTTTTAACATTTTTAATATTTAAAATTTAGCAATATATATGACGAATATATATTTTAGTTATTTTAGTATAAAGACAACAGGGCATGCAATGCAGTAGTTCGACGTATATCGAAAAGCACCTGAAGATGGCACTTTAATGCCGAAACATGTGGTGCAAGAGAGAAGAGTAAGGTGAATAAATGTATGCACTGTAAGACGGTCAGAATAAATCATGGACATAAATCAGTGCAACGGGACGCTAAAATATAACATTATTCATTAAGAAATTGGTGTCATCATTAGTGTTTTAATGATTGTTGTTGCCTTCTTGTTCTGAAATTAAGTTATCATTTGGTTTCCACGGAGACGACATGAGGACAACCCGCAAACACTTCCCCGTTTAGACTAATCACACAGCGGATATACAGGTCAACTCTGTCCTCATAAATACGAGTGAACTAACTGTTCTGTATCTCTGGCTCTGCAGTCATTTTGCTGGACCTTGGCCGCTTTTCCGGTTTTTAATCCCGTACATAGTCGGTAGGACTCCTTGGACGGGGGATAAGCCCGTCGGAAAACCAATACCTACACACAGACATCCATGCCTCGAGTGGTATTCGAAACCACGATCCCAGCGTTCGAGCGAGCGATGACTGTTGATGCCACCGCGATCGACTGAGGGAAATAACCGGAAAGTCGAATACCACGGTAACTGACGTGAAATATGCCTCGAGGAATGGAAGAAAAGCCCGAAATAGCGTTGCGACTGGTATGCTCCAGGGTTGTGTTCCAGAACATTACAGACCACTGGGGTTAATAAGGTCATCCCAGAACATATGTTGCCTTTATTAATGGGGAGAAGCTACTAAAGTAGTCTGAATTTTAAGTTGATTTATTGCCGCTGTGTTTAGTTTGATGCCAGCTAATTACATGATCGGACACTAAGTTTGATTGCCCTTGAGTGGGGCACCGTACAAGAAGAAACACAGTTCTGTCATGCATTAATTGAACATGGCACGAAGTTCCAGCGGTTGCAAACATTGGGGCCGCGAGTCTCATACGGGGCACCTGTTATTCTCTCGGAGAGATAGTTAATATATTTAAATTTATTTGTGACTGTCAACATATTGAGCAGACCTAAACAAACTTATGAAATACACGTACATGCTACTTAACGTAAACGTTCGTAGTGACATTTCTTCATACTAGATTCCCATTCCAATTGTTATATCGTCATGTTTCCGTCTTCTAGAATTATTGCTTGCCTAGATTCATTTTGACGTCATACCTTAGGTAGTCGCGAAGAAGGAAGCTCCTGTGTTCAAAGACGTGTCCGGTAGGGCGATTTTTCTACCAACCATATTTTTAAAATATAATTTAGTGAATTTTACAATAATTATGTAACTATTTGCATAACTGCCTGATGATGGCACACAAACTTATTTCAGGCGCAATATAGTGGCGTTCATGCCATTAAAGACAGTTTGTTAAGCGGCCATGTCTTTGTCTTCATAGCATTGTTTGCGAAAGTAGGGTGCTCCATGTGAACACTTTTATTGAAGTGGGACAGACACTCTGTTGTATGCCTTACTTACTTACTCATGGAGCTGAGCCGTTCTTGAGGGTTTGAGGGCTTCTGCAGCTACTCAAGAATTTTCCAGTATTTTATGGAACCCGAAGGTCCATTACCGTGTTCACTAGAGCCCTCCGCTGGTCCCTACACTAAGCCAGATCAATCCAATCCACACCATCCCATCCTATCTTTCTAAGATCCATTTTAATATTTTCCACCCACCTACGCCTTGGTCTTCCCAGTGGTCTATTTACTTCTGGATTTCCCACCAATCCTATATGCATTCCGCTTCTCCCTCATTCATGCTACATGCTCTGCCCATCTCATCCTCCTTGACTTGATCATTCTAATTATACTGGGAGAAGAGTACAGGTTATGAAGCTCCTCATTATGCAGTTTTCTCCAACCTCCTGTCACTTCATCTCTATTCGGTCCAAATATTCTCCTCAGCACCCTGTTCTCAAACATCCTCAGTCTGTATTCCTCCCTTAATGTCAAAGACAAAGTTTCACACCTATATAGAACCACAAGCAAAATTATGCTTTTTTATACTCTAATTTTTATGTTTTTGGGCGACAGACGAGAAGACAAAAGGTTCTGGACTGAATTATATGCCTTATGACATCTGTCATGATGAACTTATAGTAGGCTTGCAGTAATGGTTATGGAGTCTGTTTTGACCTTGTGATGGAGTACCGATCGTCCTGATTACCACTTTTCGTGGTTTTCTTCACTAAGACGAGTCCTAATTGTGTGGTGGTGTTGGCCACGACTGCTTTTCCAGCACAATTCGAAATAATCCTGTTATCTTATTCTGTATAAAGTATACAGTTCGGAGATAATCATTAAAGGAATGATATGTTTTAGGCGGAGAGTGTTGCTTAGTTTGCCGTATTTAGGCTGTCAGCGTTTCCCTCCCTGGACCGTTCGAGGTACTTTTTACCTGTAATCACTGACCCCTACTTTGCTGCGTATGAGGCCGTCGAGTAGCGCCACACAAAAGCTTAAAGCCACATTTCTATCTGAGGCAAAGCTAATCGTGTCGGATTGTAAAGAACCAGGAAATCGAATGAATACAATGTACGAAGTACCACTTTCTCGATTTTCGCAGTTCGTTTCTGTGAATACTTTCAACCGTCGTTTTTAATTAAATTCACAGTTTAGTTGTGAGTATTGGGAGACCTGAGTCTAGACAAGAGGATGGTATTAAAATTGATCTTAATCGACCAGAATATGAGAATTTGGATTAGGGTAGGATATACTGGCGGTAATGAACGCTCGAGTTCTGAACGATGGAGACATTGTGACCAGCTGAGCTACTATCAGCTTCTCAAGAGATACTCTGATTCACGGAATTACTTATAGTTTTAATTTTAATGAAGAGAATAAACTCGTCCCTAGGTTGTTTAACGACGCTGTTTCAAATTAATGAATTAATTAGCGTCGAATTAGATTTGGAAAATGATCATAAAGTGATTTAAAACTATGGAATTAGTGTTAGCCATCTGGAAAGTACCATACCTCTATTTGCATAGTGCGACTAAGGAAACCCCCGAAGGACATTAGTAAAATTAGCCGGCGAGTGAATAGAGACATGAACCGGTTATCTTCGAGATTTAAGAGTAGGGGTTTGCCACGACCAAACTTTGTCGTCGGTCAGTGTGTTATTAGAGAAGAATATTACATAAAGGGTGTCCAACAGTTGGTTGAATGATTCATTATTTCGTTTATAAGTAGCTCAGCGGCATTGTTTCAGCTTGATTTTCAACCTGTGGACCAACGCATTAAATCCAGGATTAGTAATTGAAATTGAAAGTAACTCAACTTACTTTACAGTAGTGGCGTTTTGTACACATCGTTTCAACTGTATATTCTCCAATTCTTGCTCTGGGAGACCATATGTTAACACGTTTCCACGGCAAATTGCAAGTTCTGCTGTTGAAATCTGGCAAAGTTTTAACACTGTACTCTCAGATATTGCGGGGGGGGGACACTTCTCTCTCTAATCTTCGCAATGCCCAAATAACGGCTACATGTTCTGTCTATGGCTTCCTTCACGGTTTAGTAACATAAACAATTTAAATTGAAAGGGCATTTGTGAAAACTGTCGTTATGTAATTTTCTTCTTTCAGTTTTTCATTTTTAGAAGTTTAAAATATTGTCACGTGTTTGTGGCTCCATGACTAATAACAACGGATTTTTGGATTCGATGACTGGATTTATTAACACCTTTTACAATCACTCATAATTACAGCCAGTTACAATAACTCACAATCACCCTTCAATCGAACCTTTGTTCCTTGATTGCTGAGGACTCGCTCCATTATCGTTCTCCATCTACGAATGGTTTGATTCGGTTCTGTATTACTTACATAATCTCGAGGCGGATTCATACAAAACATCCGTTGCCCAGCAAAGGATGTATGCGAACCCCATAGGAAACATGTCTTCCTCTATTGTTTTATTTACAGCGCGTTGCATAGCAACGGAAGTTATTCTATTGTTGCTTGTGTATTCGTTGCCTCGGGAATGTGTTTACCGCGTCATTCCCCAGCAAAAGTTCTACATCTCACAATATTTATAAAAAAAAAACATTTTAAGTGAATTTCGAAAAGTTCAGCGTAGTTGCATTTTGGGCCTCACAATACCTCATTTCATTATCTGAGTTGCTGTTACATACCGGTATATTTGCGGTTTAATTATGTCTTACTTAATTATCTTAGATATATGATCTAATTATAAATTACATAGTTAAGTGTCCGATATTTTGGTTATAAGTATTGAGGCATAAATATATTTCGCCTGTATGTCGAATATCTGGTTTTAATCGTGTCTTAATCGTATTTTTCCTTGAATCTCGCAGATAATAGAAGTAAGTTAAAGCGAACAATCAATCACTGATGATCCTATACGCACGCATATTAAGAGGGTGTTGTTTAACCTCACCAAAATGTTTCATCCGGGAACACGGACATGAGATGAATTTTTATCTGGGTTCGGCGTCCTCCGCTGGCTTGGGCTGGTTCCCACCTAGCGAGCGAGCTAATCAACTGGCCCTAGACCCCGGCTCATATTAAACAAAGGCAGAGTAATTAATAATAGTCAAAGGCGTGTGATGGCGAGTCAGGCTTAGCATGGGGCTTTAAATATCGCCTATAGCGCCAATAGTCATCTTCTGTTGTTGTAATGGTCTCCATCGTCATCACGAGTCGGGTTCACTTGCGTTCCGGCCCTTTTCTTCTTCTTCCTCTTCTTCTTACACAAAGACGTTCACCTCTCGTCATCTCTTTGGCTTTCCTGCTCTCCTTTTACCCTGATTTAGATACTGCTTAAAGGACTCTTTCTTCTCTGACTCTTCAACCTTTTCAATGCGGAGGTTTTAGTCAAGGAATCTCTGTTTTGTTAATAGGCCTATCTTTCGGAGGTAATGTATCATTTCTGCCGTTAAGAGCCACATATAACTTTTACTGGCGAAAAACTGCTGGTGAAATTTCTTTTATGGGCGTGTAAAAACGTAGTAAACGTAAACCACAAGGGTCAATATTTGTAACCGAGATATATCGCATGCAGAATCGAGAAGGGCGAACCCACTGTTGTAACATTGTGTACCACTTACCTTAACATCCAGTAACTTATCTCGTATATCACGGTATACATTTAACGACTAAGTGTAAACATCGCTTGTTTTTTGTAAAAATAATTGATTTATATAGCCGCAATTTGTTTTCTTATATGTAGGAAAATATGTATTGTTTGGATGACATTCTTGCTGCAGACCTAAAGGGAAATTTGAGACTGGAAAATATTTCCCTGAAACTGTGTTTCGTATATAGATTCATAAATGCGAGATGTACATTTTGTCAGGAAGTCTGCATTGAAAATTGGGTATAAAATGCAAATATCACTGAAATGTATTTTTTTCCGTTGATTCGGAAGTTGTTAGCACGAATAACCGAGAAGTATGAATGTGTAGTTACAAAACAAACAAAACAGACTAAAGCTCTTTCTGCCAAGTTACGCTTAACATTAATTTATTAATTATTAATAAAGGGGCCCAACTGAGTAGGTTAAACCTTCCCTATCCACCTGAAGACGGAGACAGATCCAGTCTCCGAAACGTCGTGGTTTTTTGTCTTTTATATACCGAACGATGGGTGAAGTCCAAAATAAGCCAAAAGAAGTACATTAATTTATGTTGTTTGCATCAGAGTATTTCATATGAGCACTGTGTTGCTATTTTGGGTGTTCTCAAAGTGTTGCTTAGTTAATGATCCATAGTGACAGTACCAGCACTCTTGATACGAATCCATCTGAGTGCATCACTATCTCAGCTCAGAAGTTCGAACGATATTGATAACATTCGTAATAATTTTCCTGGGGAGTAAAGCGCGGCGGGTGCGTAAGGCTGACAACCTTACCGCCATCTTTGAGCCGATTGTCTAGATAATGTGGGGCTCTCAACGTCTCACAACTCTGTGGGCCTTCACGGTCTGTTACAGGGATAGCTTTACTTTTTACATATCCTGGAGGTTAATTACCAAGCTGGTTACGTCCCAGTTGGAATGACGTCTGTATAGAGTTTTAGGGAAGCCCTTCTTATTGTGGCAAATAATAAAAGAAATGGAGTAAAAAATAAGTTCTTAAAAATATGTTTACATCTGCAATAAATGAAGATTAAGTTGAAAGTCATTGTCATTCGAAATCATTAAGAACTTGTTGGGAAACTTAGTGTCTAGTCCAGTTCATCAATACATGGCACACGTGACGAACTGCAGCCAGCCGTTTACCGCTGCGTCAGTCGATGCGTGTGGAACCACTGCATTTTAAACAGTTAACACATTAACTAAAGCTTCGATAAATCTACACCAGCTGCACACCAAATTTTAATTTCTCATTTAACTGTTAGCCGATCACAGTGGCCGCCCGGTCTAAGGAATGAACTGTCTTCGCTCGCTCGAACACTGGGATCATGGGTTCGAATCCCACTCTAAACATGAATGTATTCTGTGCGTGTATTCTGTGTTTTTGTCGTTTTGTGTGTAGTTAGAGACCTTGCGAGTGGCTAATCCACCATCCAAGGGGTCCTACCGACTGTGTATAGGATCAAGACAAGGCACAACAAAGGGCTGTAGAGCCATAATAATACAAAAATTAACTGTATCCTGCTATCGTCAAGTCATTAACTTTTCAATAATTTTGTCTGCATTGTACTCTGTTTTAATTTTCAATTCTCTTTTGCCTCAAAATTGCTTTCGTTTCTTCTTTTGTTTTTTTTTTTTTTCACGTGCGCGAGCACTTTTTTTTTATTTTTGTCTATTTTTAACACCTGTCTTTGTCTGTGTTTCATATTCCCATTGTTTTAATGTTTATTCATCTGAAATCTGCCTGATAATCTGTATGTGTTACTATATTTTAAATAGGCTAACATCTACCGCACTCTTACGCATGAATATCTCTTTGTTTTCTTTCTTTTTTTGAACTTTCATTCTATCTCTTGAGCTGTATATGGTGGTAGTGGTGTGATGACCAATCATGTGATTAGTTCTAGACAGCAACTTCCCAACATTGCCACATCTCAAGAACAATGGACCGACATATAACCCTTGAACATAGGCATGACAACGCCGCCGAATTTGACAAGACATTGTATAAAGAAATAACAAAAGATATGAAAAAAGACAAGCAAGAAAAAATCTGCATATTAATTCGTTTGGTTGAAGGAAGACAGGGTTCTATTATAATGTATTGACACTGTACGTCAATATTGCTTGTAACACTGGGGGGGGGGGGGGNAGCGGCTAAAAAGAAGAATTAAGTCTAATTATTGGAATGTCTAGAGTTTTTCTCACTACAGTAAGAACAAGTGTTCGGGTTGTAGCATTCGCTCAGGACCCTGGGGACCCCTAAGCTCATTATCTGAGGAAAAGACATAAGTGAATAGAGCATTTCAATGGCTGCTGAAGGTGTAACGTGTCTTCGAGTGATGGAGCTCCAAACCGTAACAGAGTGTATTACTTAACGGGTTTATTTGAACCAAGTCACCTTTATGCATGAAGACGATATTATAAAAAAAAATGATTAGCCTTTTCGATGCTTGTTTTGTTTTTAGATGCCGTCTTCTATTGCTGTATGCGTAAAATTCTTATTGTTGAAAACCCCACCGATGGCATGAGTATGGAAAGACGGTGAAACATTTTTGTTTTTATTGTCTTCGAACTTCAATTAAACTTAGCCTGAATTAGCAGGGGAACGCGGTAACGTAGTTGGTTCAGGCATTATGCCACAAGCCAGAAGGTCGCGAGTTCGATTCCCGACGAGGTACTCGGATTTTTCAATTGACTTAATCCTTCCAGCTGTACTGTGGCCCGTGGGTCAACTCAGACTCTGACAGAAATGATTACCAGGAATCTTCCTGGGGTTAAAGGGCGGCCAACACGTAAGACGGACAACCTTACCGCCATCTGTGAGCCGATTGTCTAGAAAATATGGAAGCCTCGACGTCTCACAACCCTATGGGCCTCCACGGTCTGTTACAGGGATAGCTTTACCTTTACCTTACGTTACCCAATAACACATTCTTTTAAAAGATATCTCACTTGTAGCATGAAAATGGTTCAATCCGCTCGAGCAAAAATAATATTGGTGCAAGGAGTTTTGTGTGATGGGGGAACGCGAAAGAGAGCGTACCCATGCTTATATTTAAGTAAATCATCTTGTGGTAGGCCGCGCTATAGCTCAAGCGGTTAGTTGCTCGCCTCCCACCGCGGCGGCCCGGGTTCGATCCCGGGTCTGGTCATTTGGGATTTGTGGTGGACACAGTGGAGCTGGGGCAGGTTTTCTCCGAGTACTTCGGTTTCCCCTGCCAATCTTCATTCCACCAATCAATCACCCTCACCTATCATCTGGGGCTGGTACAGTAGGCCAGAAGTGGTCGCAGTACAAGGGACTTAGTCCCACCCCACTAGCAATAAAAAAAAACTCATCTTGTGCCAAAGTGAAGATAGGCCTGCATCTTTCTGAAAAGCTACCCCTGTTTGATTTGATTGTAGTTCTCATTTAAGAATATCAGGAAAAACAAACCTTTCGTAGTAAATTAGGAATATCGAATTAATGTTAGTGCTGTGCCACTCCTTCGACTGTGAAGACATCGTTATAGCAACAAGGAATAATCCAAACTCCCGAAGCTGTCGTTAAGAGTTTCAGAGATAAAAGTATTAATTTCTTTCTTCAAAATTTGCAACGTAAGTCCGCCATTGGAACTGAGCCAGTTACATACACTTATCATCTTTATATCGCAAATAATTCCCTTCCAAGAACTTTTTTTAACCGCCATTTGAACATATATTTGTGATTTCCAGCCGGCCAACTTGGCCTCTACTACTGGGGAATTAATATTATAAGTTTGCTAATTCGTTACTTTGCCCTGTGGAACAGAAACATGGATACGAAACCAGAGCAAAGATCGCAATATCAGATATTTGAAGAGGATTCTACGCACGAATGACTTTTCTATTGTTTCCCAACTGCGCATGCTTGCAGGCAATATTGTGTGAGGTTAGTAAACGGATCAAAATATCAGTATAACAAGAGTTAATTGAAAGAACCGGATCGTAATGGTCGGACACTGAAGCATCCATAATCTATCGTTTCATTTATTGTAACAATGAAATTTAGCATTTACTGCGACGGGATCTAGTACATGTCCTTTTAACTTAGAGCAAGGACACCCGGCCCTTCATTAGCTACCCATCTTCTAGTCACGAAAATCACTGAAAAAAAATGTGTCTCCCTAATGTACATGGAAGTTGAATGAGAAGGCAACGTGACTCTGCAGTGTGTTAGCAGAACTAAAGTTGTCAATGTGGCGTGAAGGCGTGACAAGGCGCCACGCTTTCTTGACTCTTAGATGGAGGTTAGGGTCATCACTACGCAACGGCCGCTTTAACTTCGAAAATAAGCCAGTGGTATTTTGCTAATGAACGTCAGAGCAGGTCTACGTGTTGGAGACAGTACATGAAATTGTGCGTCGTTGCTACAGATAGAATTCTGTTCCTCCAGTCGTTAATTTTTTATTCCTTTCTAACGGATCTGTCGCCACTCTCGTAAATCGTGTTAATTACATAACAGTGGAGATAATAATAAATTGCAAATAATTCGAGACCGTAAGTCCGACAAGGGAGACAGCCTCTGTGGTCTAGTGGTCAGCGTTCCTGGCTACAGATCCAGATATCCCGGGTTCGATTCCCGGCGCTACCAGATTTTATGAGAAGTAGTGGGTCTGGAAAGGGGTCCACTCAACCTCGTGATGATAATTGAGGAGTTATTTGAATGGAAAAGTAACGACTCCGGTCTATAAAACCGAAATTAACGGCCGTGGGGATTGGTTGCGCTGACCACGCGACACCCTCTATCCGTTAAATTTGGCACTAACTTCGCCGACAAGCGGCTCGGCCAATATAGTTCACTTGCGGAATGCAGGGCACGGAGGAAGTCCGACAAAGACTTCCGAATGTATTTAATACAGATACAGTCTATTTCAGACAAAATAGTAGAGTTGTTACGGTAAAATATTATTACTGTTGACAAAACTTTTCAACAGTAAAATAATAAATAGATTTTTATCTGCTACCAAAGTATACTATTTTGACATTGTTCAGATGAAGTAATGCAGGACGTTCTGGGGTCTGGATATGTCTCCGTCTTCAGGCAGTAGAGCCCTCCTACGGTGTTGGACCGTTGGATAAAGATAACCCTTCTCACTAGGCCTGTGCCCGTGACAGTTTCCACTCCCCCATTATTTGTTCTTATTCGCTATAGTGTCTAAAGATACAAATAAGATATTCGCGATTTTACAGGAACAAATTTACCAGCAAACTCCGTGGTTTCTATTTCTGTTTTGTAGAGGCCCCTGGGCAGCAACCCGCATCGTCCCCTTTAAACACGGCCCCGAAGGGCACAAGGCAACCCCTTAATAATTATGAAAGGAGATATGGCACTTGTATCTGCATGTTACATTACTTTGCTGTTGATATAACGCGCACATTAAGGATACAAATTGCTTGGTTTATTTGACGATGTTTTATCAACTTTACAGATAGCATACTGAATGGGGAGATTATTGTGAACGATGAATTAGAAGAACACTATGAAAGGACGTATTTGTGGTATATTTTAAGGTACTATCTGATGGCTAGAAGGATTTAGAATAACTTCCGGAATTCGCAGTGAGAATATTTGGACTTGGGGCCAAGAATCGCAATGAAAGCATACTGAAGAAAAGTACCATTCAACTGTGTCATTTATTAATGGATTCTGTATAATTGTGGCTGAGTTTGAAAGAGATGTTCACTTGTGCTTGTCGTCACTGGACGCTTGAAGTCGAAGCATTGTTCAGGATTACCAGAATTTACGAAGAACTTAAATGTTTCTTGAAAGTGATTCACTCACTCATGTAGCTGAGCCCTTCTTGAGAAGGTTCCAGTTGTGGAGCCACTCGAGAACTTTCCAGCATTTTATGGAACCCGAAGGTTCATTACCGTGTTCACAATGCCCTACAGCGGTCACTATCGTGAGCCAGATCAATCCAATCCATACAATCCCATCCTATCTCTCTAACATCCGTTTTACTTGAAAGTGAATATGGTTCGTTCAATGTCATAGTTAAGTGTCAGTGATAAGGATCTTAGTGGACAGATCAAATGTTGTGACAGACAGACGGACCGACATGCAGACTTGACGATCTTATAACACTTCAGGTCTTCTGTACCTATTGCAGCAGTTTTCATTGTTTGTGGTCTCTTTTGGGATTTCTGTAACAGTTTAGCGGTCATGAAAACGCGTAAGCGAACCTCAAGTTCATTAGCATGTACACAAAAGCGTATGGTGAACCCCTAATTTACGCTACTTGATTTCAGTTCGCATGTTCACATAAGAATGTTTGTAACAGTGACCGGAAACTATAAAATTAAGGAAGCTAAAGTTACAATAGCAGTGAATTTCCGAGCGTTGCATCAACATATGTTATGTCGTAGAAAGTACTTTCTCTTGAATCAGACAGCCAAATGCAAATTTCTATATTAATGTTTTCAGTTTACCTTCGAATTCCATAGGCCGTATTTGAGAAAATTCTTTTCTTACATGCCTCCTGGAGCCGGGTTAGCTCAGTCGGTATAGCGACTGGCTACGGTTTGGACGACCGAGTGGTCGGAGTTCGAGTTCCGGTAGGGTCAGGAATTTTCTCTTCTCCACGTCGTCCAGATCGGCCCTGGGGCGGACCCAGCCTCCTATCCAATGGGTAGCGGAGGCTCTTTCCCCGTTGTTAAAGCGACCGAGGCGTGAAGCCTACCACTCACCAACTAGTGCCGAAATCAATAAAATGTCAATCTAATCATCCAGTTTTTCACACGCCTTCATGGCATAGTGCTTAATTAGTTAAGCAGAGGGGCAATTTTACCTATATGACTCCTGTTATTTCAGGTGTATTCAGCAGCTTAATAATACTTTCATTTGTGGTATATTTGCATCACCGATTTCACTGGCCACCTGGGTATTAGAATCCATAGAAAACGAACATGAATATATTACATACGTCTTGAAACTCCACTGGGAAATGTATCTTCGCAGGAGGCCCATGTAGAATGTTGCCTGCTTACTTACTTACACATGGAACTGAGACCTTTTTGAGGATCCGCCAATTCTGCAGCTACTCAAGAATTTCCCAGCATTTTATGGAACCAGAAGGGATATTACCGTGTTTACAAGAGCCCTGCACTGTTCCCTATCCTGAGCCACATCAATCCAGTCCATACCATCCCATTCTATCCCTGTAATATCCATTTTAAAAAATTTTGCCTGTACTTATTTGAATTTGTCCGTCAAGACTTAAGAGTAAGAATGTATTCACAGATATGGCCTACAGCATTATTTCCTGAGCATACAATCGCTTTATTGAGGCAATATGTAGAATCCATTGCAGATGCAGTCTTTTCTGACATATTATGGAAGCAGTGCCCACAAAGATATTATGGACGAAATAGTCATTAGTCACGGCCCCTTCTGTTATAACAAACCTCGAAACTTTTCTTCAAGTTCTTTTTGTACTTACGAGTACTTTAGTAAAATATTGCTTTCTCTGGAATAAGCTCATTACATAAGGCTGTATTAATATATTGAGTCTACCGTTGCTTACAGTGGACTGTTCTTTAGTATTTCTATTGCATTAATTTCGGGCTGGGCATGTAGCACAAATGGGGGAGAAGAGGAATGCATATAGGATATTGGTGGGAAAGCCAGAAGGAAAGAGACTACTGGGAAGACCAAGGCGTAAGTGGTTGGATAATATTAAAATGGATCTTAGACAGATAGGATGGTATGATATGGATTGGATTGATCTGGCTCAGGATAGAGACCAGTAGAGGACTCTTGTGAACACGGTACTAAACCTTCGGGTGCCATAAAATGCTGGGAAATTCTTGAGTAGCTGCATAATTGGCGGCTTCTCAAGAAGGGTTTAGCTCCATGAGTGAGTGAGTGAGTGATAGTATTATTTTCAATATTGTTGGCGTATCTAAGCCTACGGCCGATCACAGTGGCCGCCCGGTCTAAGGCATGAAATGTTTTCGCCCGTTTTAGCGGATGAATCATGGGTTTGAATACCATACAAAGGATGGATGTCTGTGTGCCTTAGATAGATCTACGTCCAAAATTCTGTAGGCGTTTCCCGCCGACACTTTGCATGCTACAACTCACCCTCGTTTTATGTAACCGTCCCGATAATATTAAAAAAATGGTAGAGATTATGAAACTGCTCCTTTAGTGATTGGCTGCACCCTCCTCTTCCTTCGCTGTCAGTTACAAATACCTTCAACGTTTTGTTCTGAACGCACTGGTCACATAGAATGAAAGGCTGAGTTTCGCCTCAGGTACAGAAACATGTTTAAGCAAAGTAAAGCTATCCCTGTAACAGGCCCCGAAGGCCCATAGGGTTATGAGACGTCGAGGCTCCCACATTTTTTCAAGACCATCGGCTCACAGATAGCGGTAAGGTTGTCAGCCTTACGCGCCGGCCGCCCTTTACCCCCAGGAATATTCCTGGTATCATTTCTGTTAGAGGCTGAGTTGACCCCAGGGCCATAGTGCGGCTGGAAGGATTAGGTAGGAAAAAATCCACCTCATCGGGATTCGATCCCTCGACCTTCCGGCTTGTAGCATAGTGCCTCAACCAACTACGCTACAGCGTCGTGTTTATAACTTGAAATTGGGTACGGACGAATAAAATGTTCGAAACATTTTTGAAATTCAAAACTCACGCAATATAATCTTGAATATAGTTCTGAGCTGTTACTTCCATGTTACTCTAGCGAGTACGAGTACTTGAACTTTGCCAACGTAAAACTGTAAGGTCATAATCACTACTCCGACATATGTTACTAAGATCTTCTGAATGCCAGAACCGCCATTTTCCCTTTCCATGGAAAGATGGGAGAACTTGCTGCCACATTGTAAGGGCTTATGTGCCGGGTGTTCGGAACGAATTAGCTCGTTGTTCGGCACACCAGGGGGTCAGCACACCTCCACAATATGCGTGCGCTGGGTGTCAATGCCGTGTCAATGAACCGTATTGTGCTGCCATCTCTCCTCTTCTTCTTTCAGTTATTAAGTGAGCGCTACTCCAGAGAATTCATTGTTTGCCGGCTGCGCCATTGTGGCCCGGCTTTCTAACGTAATCGAATTGCTTAATTCGGTACTGTATTCACCTACAACAATTGTATGTTGCAGTGGCACCTTACGTGATGTTGTGGGCAGATGCAGGGTTCGTTACCCAGAGGCGCATTTTATATTAATTTGTTATTTCGTAGAGTATTCGATGAAGCCTTTTCAGTTAACGAGCAGAATAGTTCTAACTCTTCTCAAAAGTTTTCGTGTGGCTGAAAACTAAAAGACGATCGAAGAATACTATCGTCTCTGCTTTGACCCCTTGTAGTCTGGTAGAAGTTTACCAATGTCTCAGAGTAACATGTTACTTCCGTCTCACATTCACTCTTCTACCATGAAGATGGAGGCAGCAGGTTCTTCTGACACATAGGTAAGCTTCTGTCAAGCTGTGCAACGTCATAACCCATAAGACAGCATTCGTCATATTAACTCTCTTGAGAACCTCAAATCTCACACAACATATGGCTCATTATCTCATGGCATACCAAACCATATAAAGGAAAAAGTAACCTTATTCCCGTGCGGCCTACTTAATTACATAATTTATTAAACATTATGCCGTTAAGACATATGAATGTTGAGGTATAGCTCCACCATTATTGACCTCAGCACTAGAGGGAGGTGATTGGCCAACTTTACGCCCCTCCCGCTTTACCCCCGACGATAGAACTTCCGATGTCCATTGAACATGAGACTGCATGGGCTCCAAGGCCGGGAATCGAACCCTGGTCGTCCAGCCAGTAGCCTAATCGCTATACTATCCGGACTCATGCACACAAAGCCATGTAGAATTGTAAGATCGTCTATATGAATCATGTTCATATTATTCATTATATTTGGCTTCGGTTTAAACGTATTGTCACGTGTATGGATGACTAAAGACGGGGTTCGGATTGGTAATTGGATTTATTGATCACTTGCATGTCGCAACTACATTTTCACACTACGAAGCACTCTACGCTAACCTCTTCAGTTTATCTGTACTAGTCTTCACAGATTTATCACACAGGCACTATAAAAGTCTCACTACATCACACACTCCCAATATCCTTGTACTACAACACACATACAGTTTTCAAATCACACGTTAAATTTTCATAGTCTGACTTCTTGTACTCTTCTGTACTCCTCAAGCTTACTGCTTGCTTGCTGTACTCCTCCAGCCTACTGCTGTCCTCTTGTTTGCGTGCTTCTGCCGCTACTACTACTCGTAAGTGCTCTGAACAGTCCTGTACCCTTAGTTATATAGCCGCGGAACGGACATGCATCACAGCAAACATATCACGTGATCACTAACTACTGTTGTGTGGCGTCACATCGGACACGGAAAGCACAGCTTCCTCTGTTGTTGCATGTTGGACCGTGTTTACAAAACTGTTGCCTGGCAACGCGTTCATCAAATCCGTTGCAGTATGAATAATGCCATGTTGTCGCCACACACACTGAGACTCAATTTGCTGCAGACAATCTGATAACCATAAACTGATCGACTTCCAGACACCATTGGTCTTCCAATAGCACATCTTATTTCAAAATTTTTAAGGAACAAAACGTCATAAACCCGAAGAAAGTAGTATTTTTCATAATGTTGATGGCCTTATTTTTTGCTTCCATAAAAGTAGTTTTATAAGTACATTTTTATCATATACACTCTGTAAGAAATTCGGTTTCTGCCTTTTAGAGAACACACCGCCTGACATTACATTTACCAACCTGTGTTTAAGCACTGATATATTGGGTTTCTGGACTTTATCCATCGTCCTAGTTTTTAAGATAACAGAAACTCGACGTTTCGGAAACTGGATCTGTTTCCGTCCTCAGGTGAAGGAAAAGGGGAACACCTATTCTGTTGGGTCCGTTAGAAAGAGCTAGGCTCAATCACTGGATAAAGTCCAGAATCCCAATATATCAGTGTGTTATACACCATCGTCAGAATCCTATAGTAACTAACTGTGTTTAAGCGTCTGAATATAAACGCTGTTTATACCGAGAACCGAGCAAAACACGAAAAATATATTTTTTGGGCTTCATGCCAAGGCATTCGCTGTTATTACTATATAATTCTAAAGGGTACAATAGTTATCACGATGCACTAATAATCTAAGAATTTAGCTAAAATACGAACTAACTCCAAAGCAGGGACCGGTTACATCAGATTGAGTGACCACATTCCAAAGTTTCCCTCCACCAATATTCCGCATAGGTTTAGCAGTTCTTTTTGTGAACTACATGCCCTGCTCATTTCAACATTATTATTTAAAACCCTTTAATAACAATGTAAAATCTATATAATGAAGTTCGTCACTGTCATTTTATGTTCCGTCTCATATTTCCTCTACAATTTCCTTACTTCATTTTCCAGACAGTAGTGTAGTGGCTTGCATGCACTCTGAATTATGTTAGTCTCGGGTTCGGTTTTCGATTTTCTTTCATTATTGAAGATTTTCGGGGCTTTTCTGGGTAAATACATGACAATAAAGAGACAGCTTTCTTCCAAATTCTTTCAAATTTTTTATTTACAGCCACCTTTCCGTTAAACTCTATAGGCGTGTGAACAGTGCAGTCCACAAAGTTTTGTTAAATTATTCAATTACCAGTTTGTTAATAAGATCTAAAATTTTGTGACGATGTTATATTTATAAAATTATGTTTTTGGACATCATTCATCGCCCTATTTTTTGTTCAAAACATAACGTCTGGAGATCCATTGGGTCCAATTGTGTAGATTTTTACCTGAAAACGGAGACAGAATCCAATTTCCGAAATGCTATGTTTTAAGGTAAAAGCAAGAAGGCAGTTAATATCCCAAAACACAATAATTTTATATCAGTTTGTTTCTGTCTTATTTCAAGATCTTTTATTTATTACATTCCTTTCATATATATTCATTATACGTTCAAATGATTATCCTTCGGGCAAATAGAAATAAATGAAATCTGAAAGAACAGGTAAAGCAGCTTTGAGGAGCAGGAATCGCGCCATAATGCAGTTGCCTACAGCACAGGTCAGTAAGCCAACTACCGCCTGCTGGGGAGACGACCCACTACAGAGATTTTATTTTTATACAAGCGTATGGTGCCTAATAACAAGTTCTGGTAGCTTAGTAACATAAACATTTTATATTGTTTATATACCTTAGTCTACGAATCGTTTTACATGCATAACCGCTAACGAAATGCATTCCACTAACACACCTCATATTCGTGTGTAATTTGATAGGATTCATTTCCTGATATACTATCCATATAAAACCAAAGGAAATTACTATAGAAGTATATCTCATTTATTGGTTAAGTAGACTCTGTGTTACAGATACCCCGACATGTTTCGGTCTTACAAGACCATCATTAAGAAGTATATATTATTAAAAGGAGACTTTAAAGTTTATATATGTAAATTCTTAAAATATCCGCGATGTGAGGCTGGAGATAAACGCTCTTAATAGTATGCATCCTATTATGTGCTATAAACACGGTACATAAAATATATACAAAAGTATGCAGTCTATACAACAATATTCTATATTTAAAACGAAGTAGACACTATCGTATCAACATTTGTTTTAGTGACACTACATTTTTTGACCCTTATACTACATCATCATCAGCCGTACAATGATACCAGTCTCACAGTTTCAATTGTTGAATTGCATCAACTATTTGCATTTGCATTAAATGCAAATATTTTATGCAATTCAACAATTGAGACTGGTATCATTGTACGCCTGATGATGACCCCGTATAAGGGTCGAAACATGTAGTGTCAATAAAAGCAAACGTTAATACGATAGTGTCTACTTTGTTTTAAATGCAGAATATTGTTATGTAGACTGCGTACATTTGTATACATTTTATGTACCTTAAAGAAAAAACGAACTCATACCCTAGATATTCTCTATAAACACGGTCTACATAGGCAATAAGAGATATATACTCGGATGATTAGTTGAATTTAATATTATTCGTGTGAAATTTATACGATAGGCTTCCGGTATCCTCAAGTAATGGATGGGTGGGCTGGTTGGTGTACCGATGCTCACGTTTATTTGATGAACATATGGGTAAGCTAGGGTCACAGACTTGAAAGGATTCTGACGATGGTGTATACTGTACTTCTTTTGGCTTATTTTGGACTTCACCCATCGTCTGGTATGTAAAAGACAAAAAGACAAAAAACACGACCTTTCGGAGACTGGATCTGTCTCCATCTTCAGGTGGATAGGGAAGGATAAACCTACTCAGTTGGGCCCCTTAGAAAGAGCTAGTGGGACGTGGATCCAGTGATTGAGACTAGCTCTTTCTAAGGGGCCCAACTGAGTAGGTTTATCCTTCCCTATCCACCTGAAGATGGAGACAGATCCAGTCTCCGAAAGGTCGTGTTTTTTGTCTTTTTGTCTTTTACATACCAGACGATGGGTGAAGTCCAAAATAAGCCAAAAGAAGTACAGTATACACCATCGTCAGAATCCTTTCAAGTCTGTGACCCTAGCTTACCCATATGTTCANTCTGTCCGTTTTCTCTCATGTAAGCTGATCATAACCGCCCTTCTGTCACAAAACCTCGCACCTGTACTCATCCATGTATTCTTTCTTCGGCCTTCCATCCGTTCATTTGTTAATTCATGGCATTGATTAAAAAATTAAAATGAATAAAACCAAATTAAAAATAAATAAAACAATAATACTGGATAGCAGTGTCGATGGTCCTGAATAGAACTTCTAATGTAGAAACACTAAAGCAGGAAGAATGAACCAGTGAATGATTCATTGATCCACACATCCGTAAGCCTCCACTGAGTCATCTGTCCCTCTGTATTTGTATCGTGATGCTGACAGATATACTGTGCAGATTCCAGAGAAGGTCATGAGAAATTTTTGTTTTCCTTGACACTACAGCCCCAGCGGGCCTAGGCCTACCTCCATGAACTTCTCCGTTCACTTCAGTATATCTAGATGTTACACATTCGGTAGGACTCCTTGGGCGGGTGCTCAGCTCGTCGTAAGGCCTCTACCTGTACACAAACACAGAAAAACGCACACACACAAACTAAACATCCATATCCTGAGTGGGATTCGAACCCACGATCCCGGTTTCCAAGCGAGCGAAGACAGTACATGCCTTAGACCGCTCTGCTACCGTGAGCGGCCTTGAGAGATTACATTCCTAATTTTAAGATACGAGTTTTGCTTCTAGGCCAAATAAATCTGTCACGTACAAAGATTCAGTATCAGAATATTAAGATCAGCTTACATTACACACGGTCCTCACTAAATCTTGCATCATTTAGCAATGCAGTTTCAGTTGCATAGCGTCATATGAGATGAGATGATGATTATGAATGATGAAGAGATTTAGTTTTCGAGGGAAACGTTCACGAAGTATTTCAAGATTCTAGATAGCGCAGTCGGTATAGCGACTAGCTACGGGCTGGAAGATGAAGAGGTCACAGTTCTAGTCCCAGTAAGGTCAAGAATTTTCTCCACGTCATCCAGACCAGCTCTGGGGTTCAACCAAGTTCCTATCCAATGGCTAACATGGGACTCTATCCCGGGAATGAAGAGGCCGGGGCGTGAAGCTGACCACTTACCTCAAAGTAGTCCCGAGGGAAATAAAGTTCGGATATATACATCCACTCCCCCATATGTCTTCATGGCGTAGTGCTTAATTAGTTAAGCCCAGGGACAGTTTTTTGTGTGGACGTTTACCCGAAGAGACGGAGGAATTGATTAGCTCTGTGGTGTAGAGTCTGTCTTCAGATGCGTGTAAGCCTAATCGCTCAGAAATTCGTGACGTTGATCTCCTTGTATGAATCCCGAAGTATTCCTTATATTCCATGCGTGCTAAATGCATTGTCCTCTTCCCCTTATCACTCTAATAATATTTAGTGAAGAACACACATTGACAAGTAAAGGTCGTAACTCCTGACGAGATGCTGGTTGTTCTTTGTTGCAGGGTCGAGGAGTTCTGTGAGGTACTCCATATACTCAGGCGACCCAGATGGCTACTTCAACATCGATTCAGTAGCAGGCACAATTCGCACAGCCTCAACACTGGACCATGAGGCACACCAGTCAGTGCTCCTGAACGTACAAGCCATGAGCGGCGACCCTCCGACATACGGACATACGCAGGTCAGTGGCTAACCCTTTCGCACCTTTTGTTTCTCGTTACTCGCAGGAGAAGCTGAAGGAAATAAACACAATTCCCGCCATATTCATTGTGTGTCGTGTTCACAACAAAGAGTTGAAAATACGTGCTTGTCAGCTTTACCATATCTGGCCGTCCTTGTATACCGTGAAACAACTGGAGAACTATTGAAAAGACTCTCATTCACTCACTCATGGAGCTGAGCCCTTCTTGAGAAGCCGCCAATTGTGCAGCTACTCAAGAACTTCCCAGCATTTTGTATGAACCAGAAGGTTCATTACCGTTTCACAAGAGCCCTCCAGTGGTCCCTGTCCTGGGCAAAATTAATCCAATCCTATTTCCCTTGAGATCTATTTTAATATTGTCCAACCACCTGCGTCTTGGTCTTCCCAGTGGTCTTCTTCCTTAGGGCTTCCCGACCATATATATATATTTCTTATATACATTTCCCTTCTCCCTCATTCGTGCTACAAGCCCTGCCCAGAAAAGATTCTAATTAAATTTGATATTGCGGAGTTCTAATAAAATTTGTGGACACTGTCCAATATTATTTGAAATCGGACGCCAATAATGGGCGCTCTACTTGAAGACGTAAAGGCGTTTCTCCTCTCATCTCGAGCCAACGCGCCAAAAATGGATGGGAGCGAAGAGCGCAGGCGCGGCAGTTTCTACACACTTCGTACCTAACTCCATGCTTAGCATGTTTCTTTTTCCTTGTCTTCCAAAACTTGATTTCTAGTAGTTTTCTTTATTATTTCAAATTGATTTGGTCTAAAAAGTCTGTGAACATGGCGAAGGTACCGGGGGCGACAATCAGAGAGCGTAATTTACAAGGAGTCGCCGATTGTTGTAAATATACGCGAAACATTGAGCGCCATGTGCTTCCAAGTCAGCATTATCTGTGTTGCATTTGGGATTCTTACAGCGGTGACTATGAAGACTGCGGTCTTGTGCGATATAATACCATATAGTTCAGTATACCATAAGCCTCATTGTGTTCTGTATCAGTCCGTTTGTTTGAAAGAACCATTGAAATATTTTTCAGTCACTACAGCTCGGATCCGTTGTTGTTATTGTTGTTGTTNCAAATAAATAGTGGCTCCGGTTTAGAAAACCGATATTAACGGCCGTGGGGATCCGTTGCGCTGACCACGCGACATCTTTTATCCGCTAAAGTTGGCACTAACTTCACCGACAAGCGGGACTAAAACCACGGAGTTTTTTTCTCATGAAGATAAGTTCTTGTTGACTGATAGTTACACAGATTTTAATAGGTTTCCCTCTTTTTATCGGATCCCTAGGCTAACAGAAGGACGTTCTTGTCCCTGTTCATGTCACCCACAGTCGAGGCGAAATTAACGAAGGAGAACTGGAGTATCCATAAGAGTTCTACAGACTTTGGTGCAGCTCTCGAAGCACGAAACCAATTCGTTCTGTCCACATAGATGTTTCTATTATTTCAGGTTAACATTGGTATAGAAGACGTGAATGACAACGCTCCCGAGTTCGACTCCAGCACGGTCCGCATATCAGTACCCGAGAACTTGGAGCTGGGCATCCCCCTGTACGCCGCGCATGCCAGGGACCGTGACTCCGGTAGGAACGGCGTGGTCAGGTATCGGCTGTCCAGCGCTGCCGGAGGAACTTCAGTTGTGGGTCTCTTCGCCGTGGACCCGCGCCTGGGGCACCTAACACTTGCCAGACACCTCGATTACGAGACAGCACAGCGACATAGCCTCATAATCATTGCCACTGACACAGGGGAACCCCAGCTGTCCGCCAACTTGACTGTTCTGGTAGAAGTTCAGGACGTGAACGACAACAGGCCTGTCTTTGAGAGAGCAGAGTACACGGTGGATATCGTGGAATCCCTACCTGTGAACTCTCAGGTAAGAAACTACATTAATTCTTACTTAAAAACAGAATCGGATTATATAGGATGTCCGGATGAAAGGTATCCAAAATAAAATAATTATATCTCAGAAAGTATTTACTATACACATTTATGGGTTACACCATTACAAAGGGAAACTATCAGAGTTTTTCTGAGTATATAACTTTCCATATAAATTTCAACATGGGCTCCCTTGGTGGCACGACAAATATCCAGACGATATTCGACCTCGATCCACGTTGCTTTAAGCATGTTCGGTGTTACCTAGCCACAGCGTCCCTTATGCGGGCTTTTAGGTTTTGATCTTAAACCCGGTAGTTAGTGTTTTTCACATAACCCCAAAAGAAAAAATCCACTGGCGGTAAATCTGACGATCTAGTAGGCCAAGCGATTGGTTCACCCCTGGCGATCCATCTCCTAGCCATCTCTCTGTCCAGGTGATTCCTAACATGGTGGCAGAAATGTGGCCGGGCATGGAAAAAATACTTTCATAGTTTTCCTTTCCGATGACATAAACCGGATACGTGTATGACAATTACTTTCCGAGATATATATTTTTTTTTTATTTTAGATGCCTTTCATCCGGACACGCGGTATGTTCTGAAACGGGAATAAATTCAACCCGAAAACGTTGTATGATGTGCTATAGAATTTTGTTGAATCTAAACATCGGGAAACTAGACGATGTTGAGAACGGCCTGAAGAAGATGAAGGAGAAAGGATGGATAGAGAAGACGAGGAATAAAGAGGGATTCAATGAAGGAACCTCCATGATTTATTCTGACCGTCTGACAGTGTATACATTTATTCACCTTACTCTTCTCTCTTGCACTACATGTTTCAGCACTAAAGTGCCATCTTCAGGTGCTTTTCGATGTACGTCGAACTACTTCATTGCATGCCCTGTTGTCTTTATACTAAAATAACCAAAATATATATTCGTCATATATATTGATAAATTTTAAATATTAAAAATATTAAAACTGTTCACGATTTGTTATCCTTATGTCGTATCTCAATACGCGAGTCATACCTATCTTCTTCTATCGGAGTATTCTTCCTACTTTCATGTGTGTATTGTGCTTTGTGTTATACACGCAGTCACAGGAGCAAGACACAACACAAAGCACAATACACACACGAAAGGAGGAAGAATACTCCGACAGAAGAAGATAGGTGTGACTCGCGTATTGAGATACGACATAAGGATAACAAATCCTGAACAGTTTTAATATTTTTAATACTTAAAATTTATCAATATATATGACGAATATATATTTTGGTTATTTTAGTATAAAGACAACAGGGCATGCAATGAAGTAGTTCGACGTACATCGAAAAGCACCTGAAGATGGCACTTTTGTGCCGAGACATGTAGTGCAAGAGAGAAGAGTAAGGTGAATAAATGTATGCACTGTAAGACGGTCAGAATAAATCATGGACATAAATCAGTGCAACAGGACGCTAAAATATAACATTATTAAAGGAACCTCCTTTATTGGAATAGTTTGTGGAAGAGCATGCCGTGTCGTATCAACTACACCACAGTTCGCTTTTAGGAAACTTTTTAAGCCCAAATACTTCATTTCCCCCACCCCCCCTCGCCGTTAGACCAAGCACCTCCACAAAGCAACAGCATGAAGCAGTAAATTTCTGTGTAACACAAGTTTTATGGGGCTAAAATTGTCCTATTATTGAAACATTCGTCACATGTGACTCAATCACGTGACATATGCATACGTATGTTCTGAACACCTAAAGCATAAACAAAATGAAAATTGATAATTCTTATCTTCCAGAATTTATGTTGAAAATAAAATCAGAGTTTATATAATTATAGCAGGGAGTTTAGAGGCGCTTGCGTGATCCATAATTCATGTTACGAGGGAAAAATTAAAAAAGCGAAATAGAGTTTAACACCCAACACGTCTTAGTAGTTGCATTACTCGTATATGAAGCCGGTATGGCTACGGAGTAGACCAAGGGTTCGGAGTTCGAGTCCCGGTGGGGTCAAGAATTTTCTCTTCTCCATGTCGTCCAGATCGGCTCTGGGGTCCGTCCAACCTCCTATCCAAAGGGTACCGGGGGCTCTTGCCTCACGGATAAAGCGGCCGGGAAGTGAAGCTGACCACTCACCTCTAGCTAGTGTCGAGGTCAGGTAAATGTGGATCTACACATCCACTCCCCCATACATCTTCATGGCGTAGCGCTTAATTTGTTAAGCACAGGGACAAATTTACCTTTCTTTTACCTTACATTACTCGTATTTCTTTGCTGTGAAGCGTCAAGAGAGATAGAGAGCCACATGATAGATATGGACATATGTGAGATTATGATATTAAAGTTTATTATGGATAACTGGGGCATGGAAGTGGATACGAGACTGAAAGTGCTTAGCATAGCTGAGTCAGACGGAACAGTAATGATTGGCGCTTCGTCTTCTAGATCCCCCCTGGAGCACATCCGGTCTCCTGTCCAGTGGACACAAGGGGCTCTGTGCTGTCAGAAAAGTGTCCGGAGCGTGAATGACTATAATAAGAATGTTTGTGCCTTGCTGTGGTCTAGTGATCAGAGTTCCTGGCTACAGATCCAGTGGTCCGGGTTCGATTCTCGGCTCTACCAACTTTTCTCAAAAGTAGTGGGTCTGGAACGGTGTCCACTCAGCCTCGTGTGGATAACTGAGGAGTTATCTCAAGGAAATAGTGACTCCGGTCCTGAAAACCGAAATTAAGGGGCTTGGGGATTCGTTGCGTTGACCACGCGACACCCTCTATCCTCCAAATTTGGCACTAACTTCGCGGACAAGCGGCGATGACTCGTTCGGTATAGTTCGCTTGCGGACTAAAACCACGGATTTTTTTTTATTATGCCTTACATACAATGAGTAAATTATTATTTGAAAGGAGGCCTTACGCTATGCATTAATTTGGTTGCATGTACCTAATGAGCCAATAAATCTCTTAACTAAGAGCATATTGTCTTTTTCTCGGCACGACTTTTTCATTGATTTGGCCACCCCTGTATTACTGCTCAAAACGTGAGCTCAGCGCTTTTAAGAAGCCTTATGAATAGATTGTAATTAATTATATATGAAATTATAACTGCTTTAGAAGATTGTTTATTTATGAAATAAATTCTGACGAGTGTTTCAACTTTTGAAACAACCTTCGACCGAGTGAATAGCACGCAAATCAAGTTACACGTATGGCTGTATTCCCTATGCGTGCTCACTCATACTTTGAGTTGTAGCAAGCGTGACGACGTGAGTTTCATGAATATTCACACGCTTTTAACTAGTTCACTTGCTTTGTTAAGAGATTTCCTAATCTAAGGTCAGCCGTCTTTGTTCAGTAGGTGTCGGGGGCGAGTTCTGTGCAGCATCGCCCAGCATTGGCGAGACTCCTGTGATACTAATCGGATTTATGTTCCAGTTTATAAACCTGAATCGTGCGATGTTTATATCGCTTATCGGCAGGACATATGACTCTTCGCAATCTCGTCCCCTAAAGAATATTTCCAACCCCAAAAAATCAACTCCGTGGCTTGTAGTCCGCAAGGGGACTATATCGACCGAGCGACCGCTGCTTTTCGGCGATGTTAGTGCCAACTAAGGGGATAGAGGGTGTCGCGTGGTCAGCGTAACGAATCCCCACGGCCGTTAATCTCGGTCTTCTAGACCGGAGCCGCTATTTCCTTAAAATAGCTCCTCAATTATCCTTACGAGGCTGAGTGGACCCCTTTCCAGACCCACTACTTCTCAGAAAATCTGGTAGTGCTTGAAATCGGACCCGGAACCTCAACCTCTGTAGCCAGGAACTCTGACCGCTAGACCACAGAGGCGGTCAGGGCCGTCCCAGATCGATGTATAAAAAACATGAACCTCAGTTAATGAACATCGTACAGTGTAATTGTGCTCATAATTGTATTTGAGTAATCTACATTCCCAACAAATCAACATTATGTTTCTTCCAGGTTTTACAAGTAACAGCCGTAGATCTGGATACCGGTAACAACGCGCGACTAACATACCGACTTCTTGGCAATGCAAACAACACCCAGCAAGACGGCAAGACACCTTCAGCACCCGCACCATCTGGTGGTGGTGACGGGAGTGAAGACGACATATTTGGCATTTTCCCGAACAGCGGATGGCTGTACCTGCGGCAACCACTGGACCGCGAGACCAGGGATCACTACATGCTGACTGTGGCAGCTACAGACAACGGGACCCCAGCAGGATCCGCCACGTCTCGCATCTCCGTCAACGTCATGGACGCGAACGATAATGACCCTAGCTTCACCCGCGAGGTATATGAGTTCAGCGTCGAGGAGAACCTGGCTCGCGGAGCACAGGTTGGGAAAGTGGGGGCCACCGACGCTGACCTTGACGTGAACGCTGCCATCAGATTCAGTCTGATTCCCAGCAACACCAGCTTCCAGATCAACCCACTAACTGGTGAGTAGATAGAAATTCATTTTTACACCAATTCTCTTATTTTCAAGAAATAAAAAGTGGCTTATGAAATCACCATGCTGTCTGTCTGTGTGTATCCACCGGTGTATGTCTATCTTTCTGTGTACCGTACGTAATTCTTTTAGCTGACTGCCTTTATTTTGAAGAAATAGACGTAGGCTTATGCGATTGCCATGCTGTCTGTGTATCCCCCTCTTATCAAGTTTTGATGGCTGAAGCAGTCTTTATGAAATTCGGTATGCATATCATGACATCTGAGCCCATCTCTACAGCGTGCTTCACAAATCTGTCCCAACAGTCTGTGCGTCTATATATGTATCTCTCCTATCGTTTCTAGGCAACGGCTTGGTAAATACGGTACCGCGGCAACGAATACACACGCAGCAATATACGTATTGTTGGAAGCGTGGCTTTCTTTATGGTCCATGTCGTATTAAAGAAAAGTAGGCGGTTAGTTCTTCCTAGCACTTCTTGTTAAGGTTGTGTGACTAATGAGATCAGCTTGCTGTCTGTCTCTCTGTGTATCCCCATAATTTTTGTTAGGAGGCTTTTGAGATCGCCTTCATCTGTATCTGTGTGTTGCCCCCCACCCCCCAAAATATTTTTTTTCGTTTTGTATGCTACCCATGTCGTATCGAAGGAAAGAAGGCAATTGGTTCTTCCCAGGACTTCTTGTTAATAAATGCTTAAGTGCTATATCCACGCTTCTTCTCTTTATAACTACCGAATTCTGACAATATATCACACTAGCGTCTGAAGGTAACATGCCTAACGAAATCTATGGAACTGAGCCTTTCTAGGGAAGATAATAATTGATCATCTTTCCAAGAAATTCCCAGCATTTTATGGAACCAAAGATCTATTGCCTTGTTCAAAAGATTCCCTCCTCCGTCCTTATCCTGAGCCAGATGAATCCAGTCCGTACCCTTCTGTTTCCTTACGACCCATTTAACATTATAATTTCATCTACACATAAGTCTGGAACATGCGGTAGCGTAGTTGGTTAAGGCACTATGCTACAAGGGTTCAAGTCCCGATGAGGTCATTGGATTTTTTATCAATTTACCCAATCCTTCCAGCCGCACTATGGCCCTGGGGTCGACTCAGCCTCTAACGGAAATGAATACCAGGAATCTTCCTGGTGGTAAAGGAAGGCCGGCGCGTAGGGCTGACAACCTTGCCGCCATCTGTGAGCCGATTGTTTAGATAAAATGTGGGAACCTCAACGTTTCGCAACCCTATGGGTCTCCACGGCCTGTTACAGGGATATCTTTACTTTTTTTTTTTTTTACTTTTTACACACAAGGCCTAATAATGGTCTCGTTTCTTCATGTTTTCCTATCAAATCTACGTATGCACTTCTCTTCCATGCTTACTACATGCCCGGACAATCATCCCCGTTGATTTGTACATTCTAAGAATATTTGACGAGGCCTGAAACTTACGAAGCTTCTGGTCCTGCAGTTTTATGATAGGAAGTTTGAGGAATAATGTGTCTGGAAGGATCTGGAAGGAGTCGTTCTTAGCCCGGTTAAGCTACATGCTCTCCTGATACCTTTCTTCAGGGTCCGAGGAAAACCACGAAAACCTTTATAATTCTGGGCACGATTTGATTGCGATGACTATAGTTATGCAGATCTGTTCCTACGAACAGGTACTGGGGATCAAATACCGCGATTGACAGAAATAGACACAAATGCTAAACCGCGGGTGGTTGAGATTTTCTATCACGAAAACAGTAGCTGGTGAGGGATTGTTTAATATAGTAACAGTTATATCGCATTTCGTCGCATAATAAACATAGCATTAGAGTACATGGGAAGTTACAATGGAAATCATCTCACAATATCGCAGCCTTGTAGTTCTGTCTCTTTCTACGAGAAAAATTAACCAACTTGCTTCCTTGCAATCCCGTTTTACAGGAATATGGAAGTATGGTTATTGAAATGATTCTTCTAACGTGTAAATTAATCTTCAGAACTTTACATTCATCTTACGAGAACCGATTCGTGCCCCCCCCCCTTTCTTTAAGGATCATTATCTGAAGACATTTGAAATTACTCACCATCCAAATTATGTGTTTAACAATATCCGTAACGTTGCATGCTTTAATACTCACCCTTGCCGGTGGTAGTGGAAGGCGCAAGAAGGAAGACTTGATTTTACATTTCTAACGTTAATTTCGGAAATAGCCAGCGGGAATCCGTTCCCTAACCCACTTGATAACCCGCACACTCACATACAGTGACCAGCATATTGTGGTGTGGGGGGGGAGCCATTGCTGCTCTAGAAATTTGACTCATTTCCCCAAAGAGGAAGCCTTACCAAAATGCAACGATTCCCATTACGCGTGTCTGCGTTTCTACATGATATTTCGGCGAAAGAATTGTATTTCTTACGCAGTAGCAATGCGTCTGGCTTGTATGCAGTTGGAGTCCGGTTTGTATATCGGCCAGAACATCGAATAATGTGATTTTCTTGTCTTTCCTCAGTTCCCCAGGTAAATATTGAAATAATAAGAAAGCAGTCTTCTGGGATTTGGCACCGTGTATATGTGGTGTTAACCGACGTTTCGGAGGAACGTAACGTCAGTTAACACCACATATACACGGTGCCAAATCCCAGAAGACTGCTTTCTTCATAGTCACCGCCGTGAAAGCCTCAAATCTTACATTGAAATAATACTTCAAATTAAGCCAGGACCGCTTCGTTCCATGTCTTTC
>NW_019723908.1:747454-755276 GCF_002891405.2 Cryptotermes secundus
CGCTGATATTTACACTTTACAAAACACTACAGCACACGTTAAGTCTTTTCAGTCTGCTGTGTCCCCACAAGTCGTTGTCTGGTAGCGGCTCTAACAATGGAGATTATTCAGCTTCCGTTCTCAACTGCACCGAATAAGTCTCTTCACATATTATCTTACAGATCTCTGTACCACTGACTAACTTCTAAACTGGTCCCATTGATAAGCTGTTTGCACGGACTGCGTAGAAAACAGTATATTGTACCTCAATCGTTTTACTTGGAACATGTTTGTTTACAAAAGCGTTACTCAGTAGCGGAAACGTATACTTGCTTATTAAAAATCCGTTGCCTAGCAGCAGATGTTGTTTCGTTGTTTGTTTCGAGTTCGTTATCCAGTAACTGACCTACACGCTACAGTACTATTTTTCCTTGTTTCCTTTATCAGTGACCTCTTCGCAAAATGCGTTCGAGGTCAAAGTGGGGAAGACATGTCGCGGATGCTGTGTACCAATATTTATGAAGGAGTAGAAGTTCTCATAGCGGTGGTTATGAACAATACTATATTTGTTGATATAACGCATGTAGTTCGTTGAATGTCAACCCACGTTTCGGAGGAAAATATCGCTTCCATCTTCAGGGTCGAATAAGCCGAGCAAGATACCAGCGTGAAAATCTCCGCTTTCACTATGGTATCTTGCGTAGCGGTAGAATAGTTGGTTGAGGCATTGTGCTACAAGCCGGAAGGTTGCGAGTTTGATTCCCGATGAGGTCATTAATTTGTCAGTTGACGTAATCCTTCCAACTATTTGCAGTGGAACGAGGAGCGTGGGGATAGTTACGAATTATCGTTGCAGAAGCTGTCGTTGTAGTTCTTCCTAATTTGCTTAGAAAGCTTGCAAGAAGGTTCCTATGTAGAACTCCAGAAGTCGATAGTCAGAAGAGGGATTTCCCTCTGTTAAATTGTCAGTATTGTTACTTTTGTTTCCGATAAACGTTGATATTTGCAATCGAACGGTCTCATGTGAATGTAGACTTGTATTCGTGAGGTACTCGTTAGAATTTCAGTGAAATTTCCAGCTAACCTGATTTTCTCAGTCTATCCAGGCGATAGGCCGTTACCGCGTCTTTCGAAACCTTTGCATATTCATCAGTTTCTGTTGTATGCAGCGCAATACTGTACCCCTGAAGACAAAGTAGTGTCGAATCACAACACTTGAATGAATCTGACATTTGTACGTATATAGATGTATGTTTTTAGGAACGTACTGCTCACTTATATCATGACGCTCTCGGTAGCTCATGCTGTATAGTGTCGAATGGTAGGATTAGTGAATTAATTAATTAATTCGGAAATGTGTGAACGGAAGCGGTAATAACCCAATTACGGGTATCCTTCCGGCAGTCGCATCGAATAACTGAGGAAAACCACGAAATCCTAAAGGATGATCAATGTTGTGGCCTAGATTCGAACCGGGTTACGAAATACGTGTCAGTGTTGCTGCTGGAGCCATCTTGCCTGGTGGCTCTTACTGATCATGCGCAGAAGAGTTGTACAAGTTTGCCCG
Source organism: Cryptotermes secundus (assembly GCF_002891405.2). Lineage (NCBI taxonomy): Eukaryota > Metazoa > Arthropoda > Insecta > Blattodea > Kalotermitidae > Cryptotermes > Cryptotermes secundus. The sequence continues at coordinate 749,001 of NW_019723908.1, forward strand.
TCTGACCCCGGGTAATTGTGCCTCTCTGGATAGCACGGAAGGCGAGTCAGTTGCTTTGCATAACAGTACCATATTTGTTGAAACTATGAGTATTTTTTCTTGTACTGAACTATGTTTGCATACTTAACTTTTCCCTTTAAGACGAAGGTCACTGCTACTATTAGATTTTTTTACAGAGAATCTTCTGGCAAGGTTAGGATTAAGAACGAGGGGCGAAAGCTTTGTAACTAATAAAAATTGGTTTATTGTAGAATGTGGTCATGTTTATTGGGGGGAGTCTGTACGCACAAACACACGCACACATAGAAACGCACGCACTTCAGTCGGTCCTCAACCTATATCTAAACTGGTTTCCAGCACGCAAACCTAATATTTTTGCCGACTTTGGAGTGGATTTTATATAGGTTGCTCGCAGGGTTAAACATAAAAACGTATGTTTGTTGTGTTATTAGTTACTTCCTTTGATTGCATAGTGAAACATCTTGAGCAGTTTGTCGCGTTCAATCCAGCAAATATTTCCTGACGCGATTAGCATGCTAGCACATGATGTAAAGGGCAGTTGTATGGCGGTATGTAGGAAGTAAGGGAAGAAGGAAAGGAAGTACTAAAGAAGGGGAATCACGAAAAAAAAGGAAGAACAAAAGAACCAAACAGAAGTAAGATAGATTTTTTTTTATTGCTAGTGGGGTGGGACTAAGTCCCTTGTACTGCGGCCACTTCTGGCCTATTGTACCAGCCCCAGATGATAGGTGAGGGTGATTGAGGAGTAACTGGTGGAATGAAGATTGGCAGGGGAAACCGAAGTACTCGGAGAAAACCTGCCCCAGCCCCACTTTGTCCACCACAATTCCCAGTTGACCAGACTCGGGATCGAACCCGGGCTGCCGAAGATGGAAAGATAATAGTGCCAGGATACAGATGATTTGCATAACATGAGAGAATAAGATTATAATTTCATGTTAATATGAAATTTTGGCAGGTTCTTTCTGTCCTGTCTCTGTGGTCCAGAACAGTGGCTCTCGATCTTTTTTTGCACGTGGCCCACTTCTGAGTCTCGTTCACTCTTATGGCCCCCCTAATTTTGTTTAATTACAGTAAATATGTACTTTATCAACATTAATATCTATATGAAAATGTATATATAGCTTTGATTATAAACCAAGCAAACTGGTTCATGGGAACAAACAATTTTTGGCTGCCCAATTTCTAAATTTTTTGAAGATATGGAATATTTTTGAAGTAAATAGTTGTAAAAATTACTTTGAAAGCCATTCTACTTAAAATAAATACAAAACTGCTGTAATCAATTCAGAGTCGTTTTCTTTTGTAGAGGGAGTGTATTCAAATTCTGTTGAAAGCTAATAACTTATTCCTAATGAAAATTCAAATTATTCTGAAATGTAATACTTAGTTGTCGACAAAGATTAGCTGGAGTTTGTAACATACTCCAAGTGGGTAACTGCCACAGTTATAGAACTTGAGCAGAAAAACGTCTTCTTCCGAACATTCCGAATAAAGAACTGAAGGACACCTGAGATCCACTGAAAAGATGGTGGTAAAACTTATGAGAGGAGTGGGAGATATTTAGGAAACTAAAGGATAATTCTTTCAGTTAACCATTTCGTTAAGGCTTTGCCCGCTCCGAGAAGGCGAGTGCCTGTTTCGGAATTCCCAGATCTAAGATTGTCGTTTAAGTACAGTAGGTTCTGTCCCTTCTAAGTAAGGTACACAAAACAATGATATTGAGTTATTATGTTATTATATGTACTGACCATTTGGTATTTTTATTTCTTTTTATTATTAATGATTTTATTTTAGAAGTGAAATTATCGTGGCCCACGTCAAAGTTTCCATGACCTCCCATTCTTCCGACTTTTACCTGTGGCCTCTCTGAAATACGGCTTGGCCCCTCTGTCTAGAAAACCGAGAATAACGGCCGTGGGGATTGGTTGCGATGACCACGTGACACACTCTATCCGCTAAAGTTGGCACTAACTTCGCCGACAAGCGGCGGTCGCTCGGTCGGTATAGTTGGCTTGCGGAATAAAGGTCACGGAATTTGTTTTTTGTGCAATCTCCACAAGTCTCTCAGGAAGAATGTGGCACATAGGAATAGAACTTTTCTCCATATAACGCATTTCAAGTAACTGACTCGTACCTATTTTTAATATCCTCTCCTCTTAGTGCAAATAAAATCTCCTGTGTTTGCGAAATTAATACGTAAGGCAATTTGACAGTCACAGATATTAAAGCTGTTATTTGATAAATCGTAGCGCCTCTGCTTCGTTATATTTTTAACACGATTTTATTGTTTTTCTTCAGTGGCAAATAGACAAACTTCAGTATTAAGAAGAGAAGAATAACCGTTAAAATTATAATTTTAACGGTAATAATAATTATTATTATTATTATGCGAAATTGAAAATTTCTGACTTCCACGTGTACCGCTTTTGAGTTTTCTTAAGGATGTTAAGAGGGCACAAGTCTTTCGCCACGCCTCATTCTATGAGTGGACTGAAACCAAATTTACTGAAGGATAAAAAAGATGCCTGTCTGGTGGCTACAGGAAGGAAAAGGGCACTTAGAGGGCGAAGAAGGAAGAAAGAAGTGACATACCGCTCTGTCTAATCACTACAATTTTACCCTCTTTAAGGACGAAATTTGTTACGCCCTTTTTGCGGACAAAACACTTTGTAATCACTACAACTTTAACCCCTTTAGGACGAAATTTGTCACGCCTTTTTTTCCTTGGGGTATAAAAAAGCGTTTTTCTTCCCAATACCACCCTGATACAGGCCTTTATATCGAAATATGGGATATTTGGAAAGTAAAATCTTAAGAAAAGATTCAGTTCAATGAATGCTTCCTGCAACAGGATTCAGAATGCACTGCATGCGCTTCTACTATATAAAAGAGCGAAGATTAAAATATACAAAACTATAATTTTATATATAGACAATTTATTCACCCTGAGACAAATAACGGAGAACTTCTGGGAATTTAATACAGATATTTACCTATGCTTCATAGATTTTAAGCAAGCATATGATACAATAATAAGGAAGAAATTAAGGATGGTTATGTCCACTTTTGGTATTCCAATAAAACTAAGTAGAATAATTAACTTAACCACGAGAGAAACAATCAATCAGGTTAAAATCCAGAACGAGTTAACGGAATGCTTTAAGACAAATCAAGGATTAAAACAGGGAGATAGCTTGGCACCATCACTATTTAATTTTGGTATTGGAATATATAATGAGGAAATGTAATGTAGACACAAGGAACACAACAGCGTATAAACAAACGCAAATAATGGCGTATGCGGATAATATTATTATAGTATCGACATCCCTAGGAGCAATGAAGGAGACATATAAAGAAATAAAAACCATAGCAAAAACAACTGGCTTAGAGGTGAATGTAAATAAAACTAAAATGCTGATACAATCCAGAAGGAATCCAAGGCAAACTGGAGAAATTAACACGGAAGGGGACGGGATAGAAACAGTTGAAGACTTCATATATTTAGGATCGAAATTCCACAAAAACGGAGAGGAAAATCATGAAATAACAAGAAGAATAAAACTAGCGAATAATGCATATTTCTCGTTACTATCAGTTTTTGTATCAAAGGATATGCACCGAGCGATTAAAACAAAAATATATAAAACAATGATAAGACCGGTGCTTTATTATGGATGTGAGGGTTGGACGCTAAACAAGAAAGAGGAACCAGTCATCAATCCATTCGAGAGGAAAATCCTAAGACGAATTTATGGACCAGTGGGAATGGGATATGGAGAATAAGATATAATAAAGAATTATACAAATTACACAAGGAACCAGAGATCTCAGTGACGATAAAGCTAACAGATTGCAATGGGCTGGGCAGCGTATCCCAAAGGAAAATATTATATAGTACAACAGGCGGCAGGAGACATGCTGGGAAACCAAGAACTAGATGGATAGATGCGAAGAAGCGAATGGGTGTAAGGAACGGGAGAGAGCAGCGCAGGACAGAGAGCAATGGAGGGGCTGGGTAAGGGAGGCCAAGGCCCGACATCGGGCTGTTGCGCCATAGAAAAAGAAGATAATTTTATATGCCGGTCACTGTAACCGAGCGGCCTAAGGCATGAACTGGCTTCGCTCGCTCGGAAGCCGGAGTCGTGGGTTCGAATCCCACTCAGGGCATGAATGTTTGGTGTTTGTGTGTGTGTGTGTGTGTGTGCGCGTTTTTCTGTGTTTGCGACGAGCTGATCATCCACCCAAGGAGTCCTACCGAATGCCTAAGATCTAGTAAACCGAAGTGAAACATAGAGTTTCATGGAGGTAGGCCAAGGCCCATATTGGGGCTCTAGCGCCAGTGGAAAAATACAATTTTATATTGTTTTGTATGCATGTAAAACTTTGTGACTTTTCCTAAGAAAAGAGGATTTTTTTTTTAATTTCTCCAACTAGTGCCGAGGTAAAGAAAATGTTGATCTATACAGCCACTCCCCCTTACGCCTTCATGGCGTAGTCACAGAGATAAATTTACCTGTTATATTCTTCATTAAATATTATCAGAGCATTGAGAAAAAGGACAAATATGTATATGAATATAACGCATTTGTCGTTTGAGAGAAGAAACAAATATAGGTGCTGTAGAAAATTCCAGTTGAAAATCCTGAATGACAGTCGGTAGGAAGATGTGGGCATAATGACAATGATAATATTAAAATCGGTCTTATTGAGCCAGGATGTGAACATATGGGCTAGATTCTGTCGGCCTCTTTTGTACGCGGATATGCCTGCCTTACACGTAATGTATATATCACGTTTTATCAGCTAGAACAAGAGATTAATAGCTCGCTCATCCGCTACAGAAAAACTATAAAAAAGAAGGTTGTCTGAGGCGATTGTGCAAACAGCGTCGTGGCACGTATATTTGGGCTTCTGCTTCACGAGAAGAAGTGGAAATGCAGCATTTTTCTCTGGAACTTAGTTGAACCACACGTTGCATATCCTCGAAGGATGAAAACAAAGTGGGGAGTCCAGTCGTAAAGAGGATTACTTTCACCTGTTGCGTAAGAAACGAAGAATTCTAATATAGTTCATATCTGGTCCTAATGATCCACCCCCGTCCCCCCTTTCCTTGTCGTCAGCGTAGGATCGTCCAGTCACCTCTAATGGGCACGCCTTGTGAGCGTGACAAATGACTGGAGGTTCGAAACAAGTCAAGGCCAATCATAATGGAGCGGAAATATATGGATTCATAGTGAACTCTGTGCAGTCTTTAGCGTTCTGTCAACTGCATTGAATGTAGCATGGTATAGTTAGGGGAGAAGCAGTAAATAGTGACATGAACGCTTACTCCACGTCCTCCATTCGCTTCAGTAACCTGGTACCGCAAATCTGATTCCACTTCACTTCCATGTAGAATTAATCGGCTTACGTATTTAATGGGAGCCGGGATAGCTCAGTCGGTATAGCGACAAGCTACGGGCTGGACGACCGAGGGACCGGAGTTCGAGTTCCGGTAAGGTGAAGAATGCTCTCTTCTCCACGTCATCCAAACGGGCTCTGGGGCCAACCCAGCCTCCTATCCAATCGGTACAGGATGTTTTTTTCTCGGGGGTAAAGAGGCCGGGGCGTAAAGCTGACCACTCACCTCCAAATAGTGCCGTGGTCAAGGAAATGTGGATCTATACATCCTCTCCCCCGTACGCCTGCATAGCGTAATGTTTAGTTAGTTAAGCACAGGGACAGCTTTACCTCTACCTTTTACTACATAATTAATTTCTGTAGTCTTGAAAATATGATAGTCATCTAGTCATTACTTCGTCCTTATTTGCGGTGTACACAAACGCTATCGCAGTGGTGACATCCTTGTCCCACCCGCCGACCACACTGGCCGCGAGGTCTAAGACATGAACCATATTTACCCGCTCGAATACTGGGATCTTGGGTTCGAGGCCCACTAGAGGCATGTTTGTGTGCGTTTATCCTGTGCTTGTGTTGTTCTGTGTGTAGGTAGCGGCCTTGCGACGAGCTGATCCCCCGTCCAAGGAGTCCTACCGACTGTGTATAGGATTAGGGAACTGAAAAAGCGGCCAAAATCCACAAGGGCTATAAAGCCATATATAGATATATTTATAAAAGAATGCATGTTAGATACTATCAGTGATTTGGTAGGTAAAGTTGAGAAGATAGCAAGAAAACCATGGGTTACACAGGAGATGATGAGTAAAATGGAGGAGCGAAGGAAATGGAAGAATGTCAACAATGAAGAAG
>NW_019723908.1:755699-860412 GCF_002891405.2 Cryptotermes secundus
AGGAGTCCTACCGACTGTGTATAGGATTAGGGAACTGAAAAAGCGGCCAAAATCCACAAGGGCTATAAAGCCATATATAGATATATTATACCATGTGACCTGCACTTCCGCTAAAAATAAGCTATGCTTTGGTACTGCTGATTATTTCAGTGGACCTCTCCTGAAGTCCCAAATTACAAAACTCTTGTGTTCCCGTTGCTTGGTATTCAGGGTAAAAAGGAAATTAGAAAATTGAGTTGGGCGAGGCGCATGGAGTAGTGACAAATAAGTAGAAACTCTTAGTCGGAAAATCTGAAAGGGTGAACGAGTCGGGGGAGGGGGGTACCTAGGCGTAGATGAGAATATGCTACTAATTCAAATTTGTCTTCAGGAAATAAGGCATGAAAGTGTGGGCTGGATTTAAGTGGCACATCTCGATTCCTGGCTTCTTTCGAAACTTTCTAATTCACAACAGACGAAACGTTTCATGACCGACTGAGCAGCCGTCATCTTCGCAAAGAGGACTCTATTCCTTACAGCTGGTTCGTGTCACAGAATTGAAGACTTGCGTCCTATGTGACGTGTAAGGAGTAAGAGTAAAGTAAAGGAAAGTAAAGGAAAGTAAATTTGTCCCTGTACTTAACTAATTAAGCACTACTCAGTGAAGTCGTAGGGGGTGTGGATGTATTTTTTTTTTCTTTGGCACTACAGCCCAAGTGGGACTAGGCCTGCCTCCACGAACTTCTCCGTTCACTTCGGTTTTTCTAGATCTTACACATTCGGTAGTACTCCTTGGGCGGGTGATCAGCTCGTCGCAAGGCCTCTACCTGTACACAAACACAGAAAAACGTACACAAACATCCATGCCCTGAGTGGGATTCGAACCCACGATCCCGGCTTCCGAGCGACCGAAGACAGTGCACGCCTTAGACCTCTGGGCTACCGTGACCGGCTGGTGTGGATGTATAGAACTATATTTTCGTGACATCGACACTCGTTGGAGGTGAGTGGTCAGCTTCACGACCCGGCCGCTTTACCCCCTGGGGAAGAACCCTAGGTACTCATTGGATAGGAGGTTGGGTGGTCCTCAGAACCAATCTGGACGACGCGGAGAAGAGAAAATTCTTGACCCTACCGGGACTTGAACTGCGACCCCTTGGTCGTCCAGACCGTAACCAGTCGCTATACCGACTGCCCTATACCGGCTTCTGGCGTTTATTAACATGATAGTTTTTTAACGCAGAGCGCTGTTAGCTCCACTTCCAAACCCCAAGCTCAAAAACCAACCCTTCTATGTTTGTGGCCATATTGAGCACACTTTCAGCTACTCACTATATTTGGAGGCCGTTTCGTCGCTACATAAACCGAGGCCCCGCGATTCTTTGTGACAGTGAGTATTTAGTGTTGGTCTTAACTTTACTGTACGTCTAGTAGCTTCCAGGAGAAGGAATGCAACAACAGTGAATGATACATGAAATATGTGTTTAATTTTTGGTTTTTGAATCTGTAAATGCGCGCCAGTTGCGCCTCCAAACCAGTCCAAAATCCCCGCAAATCAGACAACTTTTTAAACATATTATACGAGTAGTTATGTCTGAACGAGGTCTACACCAAATAGGACCTCTGAACAAATTCTTATGTAGTGGGTTGAACCAGGCGCGGACCATGGATGATGCATTGCGAACGTCTGAGGTGACATTTGTTTCAGGCTCCCATGGACTCTTGCCAAGTGAATAACATTGGAGCATTTGTTCAATTAAATTTGCGACGTTATATCTTAACGAAAGTATGGTCTGAAAATTGCTGTTCAAGAATGTCGTATACTCGTATAATTCTTTTTTTCTTTGGCGCTACAGCCCCAATTTGGGCCTTGGCCTACATCCATCAAACTGTACGTTTCACTTCGGTTTACTAGATCTTAGACATTCGGTAGGACTTCTTGGGCGGGTGATCAGTTCGTCGCAAGGCCTCTACCTGTACACAAACACAAAACCACGAGCACACATACACAAACAAACATTCCCTGAGTGAGACTCGAACCCACGATCCCGGCTTCCTAGCGAGCGAAGACGATACATGTCTCGGCTATCGTAACCGGCATTCGTATAATTATTTCCTCTTAAAAACATTATTATTATTATTCTTATTATTTAAACACGAATTGAATTGAATTATTATTATTATTATTATTATTATTATTATTATTATTATTATTATTATTATTATTATTATTACTGGTAAGCTTACACTGAGAATTTGCCGATTTGATGGGCCTGCTTTTTTAATATTTCATTTTACAGTAATGAAATACGTACTTACTCATGGAACTGAGCCCTTCTTGAGGAGCCGAAAATTCTGCAGCTACTCAAGAATTTCTCCGAATTTTATGGAACCCGAATGTGCAACCCTAACCTGAGCCAGATCAATCGAATCCATACCATCCCATCCTATCCCTCTAAGATCCATTTTAATATTGTCCACCCACCTACGCCTTGGTGTTCCCAGTGGTCTCTTTCCTTCTGCCTTTCCCACCAGTATCCTATATGATTTCTCTTCTCCCCCATGCGTGCTACATACCCTGCCCACCTCATCCTCTTGACTTGATAATTCTAAGTATTGAATACGTAAGTCATGAACTGATGCACTCACATTTCACCATGACCTTCCCTTCATTCCACTTCACACCCTCACCACAATTTACTTCACTGCATTTTTTATGATTTCCCTCACACTTCCACTTCTCTTAATTTATCACTTTCCTAACCCTTTTCCTAAAGTGACTTGGTTCACACGTGACATTCCTTTTGTACAGTTTCCAGTTTCTCCGTTTCCATTTGTTTGTCCGGTTGCTAGGCGATCATAGCCCATCTTGTAATTCAGAATCTGTCTATGCAGAACACTGATTTTTGTTTTTAGCCTGAGAGCCGTTTTATTCATAAACCAGTCACTATATGTTGGCTGAAGGGTAAATGATATGTAATTGATCCATGCCAAATTATAAGTTTAGTGTGTATCGTGAAAGCAAGTTTCGCTCGTTATGCACCCCCTCAGAGAACTGTTTCCTGGCTTTTCTGTATACAAGTGTTACAGAACGAGAGCTGTTGAAACCAAACATCCTCCTGCCATTCCCATCAGACGTGTTGATTTGTATTCTTTCCTAAACATTCATTATTTGTATGGGAGAGCCTCTCTGTTTCTCTTTGTTCCCTGCACCCCCTCTCTCGTTCTTGACGAGGGTCCGGCTTCATATGTCGCCGTCATATTGACAGTACTTCAATACGAACCCAAATGAAAGGTAAACACAGTTGCTCAGGTTAGGGGCGAAGTCTTCAGTGGAAGTATGTTGTTGTAGATCTCCAACCCTTTTGAATTGCTATCAATGGCTCTTAAAACAGAATTCCGTTGGAACATTACGTAAACTTATTTCCTAATTTTATCCCTAAATCAAATAAGGGTTTAATAGAACAATGCCTGAAAGCTTGCGTTATGAAACAGTGTTTCTCAACTGGAAGCCCAAGAAACATTTTTTCTCCGCAAATACTGCTCAGTGTGTTACACACATAAAGGGGGTCAGGATGAACGATATCCAAAATAATATTATTATATCTCCGAAAGAATTTATTATACACATTTATGGCTTACACTAATACAAAGGGAAATTGTGAAATTTTTTTCTGAGTATATAACTTTCTCAGTAAATTTAAACGTGTGCTCCCTTGGTGGCACGACAAATATCCAGACGATATTCGACCTCGTTCCACGTTGCTTGAAGCATGTTTGGTGTTACCGCAGCCGTACCGGGGATTCGATACCCACACAAGGCATGGATGTTTGATATGTGTATGTGTTTAGTCTGTGTTTGTGTTGTCTTGCGTTTAGGTAGCGGCCTTGCGACGAGCTGATCACTCGTTTAAGGAGTCCTACCGTCTGTTACATGATCAGAATGAAAAAGAAATAACCTTGACACTGTAAAGTATAAAAGGAACAGATTAAGTAAATAAGTAATTGTTTTTTTTATTGCTAGTGGGGTGGGACTAAGTCCCTTGTACTGCGGCCACTTCTGGCCTATCGTGCCAGCCCCAGATGATAGGTGAGGGTGATTGTGGAGCAATTGGTGGAATGAAGATTGGCAGGGGAAACCGAAGTACTCGGAGGAAACCTGCCCCTGCGCTACTTTGTCCACCAGAAATTCCACTTGAACAGACCCAAGATCGAACCCGGGCTGCCGCGGTAGGAAGCCAGCGACTAACCGCTTGAGCTATGGCGCGGCCTAGTAAGTAAATAAGTGCTAGTAGGCCTATAGGTCTCTTGTAGGTCTATTTACCGAAACTCGCCTACTGTTTACAATTTCTATGCTAGACCTGAAAGTATATTTGAGAGGCGGCCTCTATTTACATTTCCTTCCCCCACATATTAGAGTGATTATATCAAGGAGGAGTTCAAATGGGACAGACGAAGAAGGTGTACTAAGTTCTGATCGAAAAACCTGAAGCGAAGGAACCACTTAGAAGCCCTTGATATACGTGTAGATGAGAGGACATTAAAATTGACCTTAAAGAAACAGGGTTACCGTTACTGTGCTAACACTCCGGTACAACTAGAGCTTGAATTCCTTCCCTTAATCGAACCGCTACTGTATTTATCTGAGAGTAGAATTGTAGGAGTAGATTGGCATTTCGTTTGCTTCGCCGCTTCTCTGACCTCCCACACCTGTCTATCGTTCTGTACGAAACAGATTGTCTGTCGGCTTCGGGCAACCACGTCAAAAGCTGTTTTCATGTGTTGACTTTACCCCTCAAGCATGCAGACACTGGCCCTCAGTGTCGTGTATGTCCCGACATTGCCATACATCATACAGTGAAGAAATGTACCATCTGAGAGAGACAGAGAGATAGGGTTGAAATTCTCTTTGAATGACTTTGAGATGTTGCATAAGCCGAGGCAACTGCTCTGTGTTTGTTCGACCCAATGAAGCCGCATGTTTTCATTTTAAAAGGTATTTATATACATGGGGGCTTAAAAGAGTCCTTAAAACAATGCGTCAAGGCATACTCACAGTCGTCTATTTGGAGAAGTTTCTCCAACGAAAAGGGGCGTACAAAAAACTCTGTATGTTAACAGAGGCCATCCGACCGTTTGTATCCTTCAGCTAGTACACATTAATGTTGCTAGATGGCAGCACTCAATAATGGCACGGAACTGTCATGTTCGAGTAAATGAATAATCTTCTAACACTTCATATTGTCATATCGGAACTTGGTTACAATTTTTTCTCTTACTGAAAGGGTGAAATAAACCCATTTTAAGGTTTTACTGTTGTTTAAAATTATGTAGTCCATGGTAGCAAATACGCAGGCATCAGTATGACATTTTATACAGAAAGGCATTCCTTTGTTTTATAATTTACGGTAACTTGTAATTTTGCTTTGCGTGTTACTTTAGATGCTTCGCTTAAAATGTTATGAGGAGAGGTCTATTTTCACTGATAAAGCCACGCAGCCCAAAAGAAAAAACGCAGGGAGAAATTATCTGCGTAAAAACGACATATCTGATCAGTAACACGGAAGGCGTTAATATATAGCATTCAGTTTGAGTTAAAATATTGTAATTACTTCTGTCGTCGCTTTGTACTTTTTGGTATGTACTTTGTTAATGTGTACTTATATTTAGCATAAAAAACTCTGCTCATTGTTATCTGTATTAACCTAATTATGAACCAAGTTTCTTATAGCTTCAGATTAGTCCATCGACGTTTCTAAGTTTAAAACCAGACGAAATAAGGGAGACTTCAGGAGAAAATAAGTGTAGGATTTGAGGTTATCATAACCGTGTTTATGAAGAGTTCTGTGTTCTCTAATGTAACTCCGTGTAGTCCGTAGAAAATCAGCGACGTTTCGGGGAAATATGTCGCCTTCTTCAGAATTGACGAATAAACCAAGTTAGAAATCAGTTGAGGCACGTTACAGGCAACGGCTAGCTTTCAGCTCACTACACGGCAATATATACCAGAATGTAGAACCCATCAATAACTGCTCTATTCAGATCAACTAGTATTATCAGGGTAGAGAAATCAAGGCTACGATTGGCTAGGCATGTAGCTTTGGTGGTGAGAGACAAGAAATTTGGACTCTATACCGACCGAACGTTGATAATAGAACGACATTTGGAATACACAGAAGGAAAACTGAGTTTAATAGACTATTAAGGCAGATCTTAGATTGTGAAAAAGGGAGATGGATGGAACTGGCTCAAGATTGTGTCCAATAACATCCTTTGGTATTAGTGTTACTGAGCGTATTCTGCGTTTGGATAGTCGACAAAATTGGATAATATTAATGATATTGTAAGTAGTAGTAGTAGTAGTAGTAGTAGTAGTAACTATTCGACAAAAAAGGCTTGTGCTTCATTATCCCATTGTACTGATCACAGTTGCCGCGCGGTCTAAGGCATGAACCTATTTCGCCAGCTCGAACACTGGGATCGTGTGTTCGAATCCCACGCGAGGCATGGTTGTCTGTGTGCGTTTATTCTGTGTGTAGGTAGCGGCCTTGCGACAGGCTGATCCTCCATCCAAGGAGTCCTACCGACTGTGTATACGATTAAGAAACTGAAAAAGCGGCAAAGACCCACAAGGGCTGTAGAGCCATGGATGGATGGATATATAGACAGATATCATTGTGTACTTCACTCAAATATCCTATTATCCATCTCGAGCGATATTTTGAAAGTATTTCCATGTAAATCGTAAAGAGCCCTTATTAATTTGCTTACATCTTACCGACGGTCAGCTGTGTCAGAATTTTAGAGGTCCCCTCGGTCTCCCCCATCCGGGTCGATGTTTTAACGGCCCTTACGTCGCTGGTATACATACTATTCAGTCAAACTGATGCCTCATCCTATTGACGTACTATGCAGCAGGAGGGCAGTTTCACATTGTCCTATCACCCTTCTGACTAACCTCCCACATCCCGGGTCTGGTCAAGTGGGATTTGTGGTGGGCAAAGTGGCGCTGGGGCGGGTTTTCTCCTAGTATTTCGGTTTCCCCTGCCAATCTTCATTCCACCAAATTCTCCATCATCATAATCACACGGGGCAGGCTACAATAGGCCAATCAGTGGCCGCCATGCCGAGTGGACCCAGTTAGACTTCACCCCCCACTAAGCGAATTAAAAAGACTCTTACAGTGTCACGTAACTTGGTGTCTCTCTCTGTCTTTTGTTTTTCCTTCTTTTAGAGCGCTGTTCCCCATGTGTTTCCGCCTGGTCTCCGTGCGTTGAAGTGCTTGGGCTCCGTGCTTTGTTGTCTGAGTACATCCTCTCTGTTAATATTTTTCAGGTGTAATCTTATTGCTATTGCCTCTTTGACAAAAAGACCTAATTAAATTACTTGCCAGATTTACGGCCCCGCAAAACTGAATAATGCGACAGGCTACAGACTGAAGTTTCGAGGCTTAGGTCCGTCGGGACACTACGCCTCTGGAGCCCACTGAATTTGTACCGTCTGTTTCTCCACGTGTAAAAGGGACGGATTCCTCCCCGAATCTATGTAACGAGAGGCGGACAATAGTGGGAGTTGAATTCAGTTGAGGGTTCAGCAGCGGGCAACGGAAGCTAAGATTCGGTACCAGGAAACGTCTAGTGAAGACATTACAGGGAAATAGCCATTGTGGAGAGCTCTTAGCCATTGATGGCTAGTGGAAATAGTGTGATCAGCAATAGTGTTATAGTTATTTGTAGTTACCACCTGTGAGTGCTCAATAAATCTATTCACATCTCCAAACCCCGTCTATAGTCACTAATACACGTGACAGTAGCGTATGTCCAGTTGTAAAGTTATGGCTAAAACCTTCACGTACATTTATCTGGTTAAAATGTTCTTCGTATTGTCGCGTATCGGGCGTATATCGCGACAAATAACTTCACGATGTATTTGATGTAGCGAATTTTATTTCACATCCGCTCTCACAATCACCCAAATTACAGATTTACGATTACTGCTATCTGCAGTATCACAATTAGTACACTCCAAATGCCACAGTACAACTGACTGGTTGCTGGCTAACTCGGAACTAACTCGGAGGTAGCTCGAGGACTGACTCGTAGGTAGCTCCAGGACTAACTAACTGTGAATAGCCTTCGCTGCTCCTTATGTAGCTTCGATCGGACAATAGGGAAAACGGCCACGTAATAGGCACCCTTGTTGCCTGGCGCTGTGTTGCTAGTAACGCTAGCGGAAGTAACCGCTGTTACTACTTGGTGACGTCACCGCTGTTGACTCGCGTTGCCTAGCGACCAGGATGCTAGGACTCGTCTAACGTCGGCTCACTTCGGCTTCGCTCGGCGCATCACGCCTGGCGGGGGGAGGGCGTCATCCATAGCTCAACATGTCACAGTATGTTCAGTATCGACATGAAAATTTGACCTTTTGTTCACGGGCCTAATACATACGTATTCCACCTGCAAACTTGCCATGCTACCAGATTCCAGAGTAATAATTTTTTTTTTTTGCATTTTATTCTCTTTTTTTATCTTTCACCTTTATTTCTGATTTCTTTGCATATTTTTACTCTTTCGTTCTTCATTCCTTTCGTATTTTCATCCTTCCACTCTTCCATTCCACATTTCTTTCTACCTGTCTTGCGATATTTATCCATCTTTTGTTCGTCACTTGTTTGTGCCTTTCTTCTCTGCTTTTTTGTATCCTATATTTGTTTCTTTTTCTTTGTCTCTGTGAGGCCTGACCGGGGACTCACTCCACTACGTACGTACATACTTCAAGCTTGTAGATGTATCCACATCCCTCTGCTCCCCTTCATCGGTGTCAGGACCGTCAGGAGACGGATAGCAATTCGTATCTTTTCCTTCAATAAACGAATTACGCAGAATCTCAAACTCTGCTTCAGTCAGGGATTGCAGTAATGACGTCATTTCATGTTATACAAATGCAACCCAGGCAGTGTATGATGGCTTAAACACAGGTGTGTGAAACAGATGTCATGTAAGCAATTAATTGAACGAAATTCTTGAGAAAAGGAAAATAATTGTAGTGGGAAGCAGTGTTTCTTTTTTGGGGGGGGGGGGGTTCTCTTGACTCCTTCAAAGCGAATTTTGGGATATTAATTCGGAATGTCGCACTCTCGTCTTCTGTAACTTCTAAAATTCTTCACTCAACATCTGATGTTTTCTAACGTGCGTAATCCACAAAAAGCAGTTAAATCAGAAGGAATCGTGCGTCTCACTGCCATTTTCACACCTGATCAGTGTCATCACAATTTTCACACCTGATCAGTGCCATCACAATTTTCACACCTGATCAGTGTCATCACAATTTTCACGCCTGATCATTGTCATAATTTTCACACCTGATCGGTGTCATAATTTTCACACCTGATCAGTGTCATCATAATTTTCAAACCTGATCGGTGTCATCATAAGTTTCACACCTGATTGATGTCATAATTTTCACACCTGATCAGTGTCATCACAATTTTCAGAGCGGAGCAGTGTATCGTAAGCACACCTCACAATTTTCACGCCGGATCTGTGTATACTAACCGTATTTCTTTTCGAAATTTTTCATTCAGAGTCACTCACAGACAGTACGACTCCTTGATCAGGGAATCAGCCCTTCGCAAGGCCGCTATATACACACAGAACAACACAAACACAGAATAAAAGCACAAAATACTGACATCCATGTCTTGAGTGGGATTCGAGCCCACGATCCCAGTGTTCGAGCGAGCGGAAACAGTTCATGCCTCAGACCGCGCGGTCTCTGTGACCGATTTGTTGGTTATATAGCTACTCAGTTGTTTGAACATTGGCTTTGATTTATCAAGACATTTGGCTACTGATATGAGCTGGGATTTAGTTGAAGTCTGGTGACCGTGGTCCGATTTCTGGAAGGTGAAGGAATTTTTGTTCTTGCCACCACATCCAAACCGGCTTTGGTCCTCACTCAACTTGCTACGTAGTGGGCACAGCGGTCATTTTACCCAGAGAAAATAGAAACGTAGCCTGAAGCTGTCGAAGTACATGGAGATAGGAAAATAAGTCTACTTCAGTTGCCCCATATATCATCACGATTTTGTGCTTAATATCAGGGACAACTTTACTATTTATATTTTTCCCTCCCAACAAATAACGCTTCTCCATATGATTAAAATCGTGTTGTGATTAGTGATTATGAAAATGTTTTGTATATCCCTGGTGTTGTTTTGAAAAGTATGAGAGGGCCAGTTGGAAATTCAAATAGCTGGCTGTAGTATGTGCCGAAGGCGGGCCAGTGGAAGGGTGAAGAGAGACGGAAACTGCTGACCGTAGCCGAGTGTTTGGCATGACGAGTGCATATCCATGTTTTCGTGTAGGAAACGCAAGAAATAAAATTTGAAGTGTTCCGCTGACAGAAGAATTTACCAAGGTTTTAATTAGTTATCTGGAATGTTAAGTGCTTATTCAAAGGGTTAATCCCTTTTCATGTTTAAACCTTTAGTCAAATAGGAAGAGCTGATTACCTTGCATGTCCTTAATAATTCTCATGTCTACTAAATTATGAAGGATGAACAGTGGTTGCACAGTGTTTAGGTGCGTACTCTCTTGGGCTGATGTTCATGTCACTGGTTCGAATTTTCCTCGGCGTATGGAAGTGTTTTTTTTTGTCTGCTATACGTATTGGGTTGAACACCGGCCAAAGGACTCATAAAAATATCTAATTATTCAAAGTTCATAATGAAATCTTAATATTGTCACGTTTAGGCTGGTACCCGTGACGAAAATAACGGGTTCTAGTTCGGATGATTGGATTTATTGGCACTTCGGTTACACACTCTCTCTTAATTACAATTAATGCAGCGCTATCGCTGTTCATACAATTTATAATTCACTATTACACACGCGTTAGGATTCTCAGTTTCCTCTGGTCGTGTCCTAGCAACGGATCTCAACACAGAAACTAGCACTTCACAATTCACGCTCATTCTCGGCCTTGTACTCTCAGCTGCTGAACCCTCCTGGACTCTCTTCTGATTTAAGTCAAAGTCAAAGCCACATTGCGACTGGCGGTCAGTCAGTCAGTGTCCAGTCCCACCTGAGGCTCATGACCACATATTTATTACTGTTTGACAGTTACGGTCTTGTTATTGTGGGGCGCCCTCTCTGACGAGAGGACGGGTCTGTATTTTGTCAGAGTCATTCTCTGCAATAGTAAATCATTTGTCATAATGTAAAGGATACTTATATTTAACAAGTTAAACAGGTTAAGTGTATATACGATATATGCAGGGCATCTGTCAGTCCGGACTCAGTACAGCAGATTATCCCCTATTTCTAGTACCTTCCGCTACAACGGCAATCTCGTGACTTGAACGGTCGTATCCTTGACCGCCACCAATTTTAAGGCTCTTATGCTTTCTACTTCAGGCTTCGCATTGTCAAATATTGCGAACATTTTCGTTATCAATATTTTGTATGACTTCTGCTTGTTGCCTGCATAATTTTGTTATATATTCATATACGTACGGAATTTTGAAAGCTATGTGTATCGCGAACCGGTGTGCTCCTTAGAAAATTGCTAGTGATGCAGAGAACCTTGTTTTGAAGGCGTTGCAATTTTATTAGATGGATGTCTGCCGCAATTTCCCAGGGGGGACTAGCATCAAGTAATTACAGATCTAATGAGAGCTTTGTGAAGGGTCAATTTAATGTTAGCGCATAATCGCTCACTTTCAAATACAGTATACAATCTAATAAATGTGCTGAAGAACTTTGCTTCGATCAATTCTGTGTGCGATCTCCACGTAATCCTCCTATTGAAAATTACACCGAGATATTTTACACTAATCTAAGCTTAAACAGGTCTTCGTTATATAGGCGCCCGCCGCACGGACGACACAGAAAATAAGTCAGGTGACAGCTAGTACTGTTGGAGTGTGACGTCATTGCACCTGCTCGGAAGTGTGTTTACCAAGCCGTTGCCTAGAAACGGGTTGCATAATTCTCTTGCTCCTGTTGCCAGCCGTTGCCTGGAAGTGCGTTGACATGTCACAATATGAAGGGACTAGAAGAGATAATGCGTGACAACTGAAGAAGGATCGGCTGGAAGGACAGGTAGAATGCATGGTGTATGTGTAGTCAGTTAACTAGGCACTCATTTCATAAATATTTGCACAGTTATTTATTACAGTAAGCAGTCAGCTTTAATCCGTTTGTGAGTTACTTAGTCAATTGTTTAACTACTAAGTAGCGGTCATTGGACTTCTCACTTGGCTTAATCCTTCCAGCCGCACTATGGCCATGGGTTCGACTCAGCCTCTGGCAGAAATGAGTACCAGGAATCTTCCTGAGGGATAAAGGGCAGCCGGCGCGTAAGACTGACAACCTCACCGCCATCTGTGAACCGATTTTCTACAAAATGTGAGAGCCTCGATGTCTCACAACCCTTTGGGCCTCCACGGCCTGTTACAAGGATAGCGCTACTTTACTTTTTATCTAGTAGCATTCAGATTGTGATCTTCTGAGTTGTGACACAGTATATTCTTCAACGCTGTGAAAGCCTCAGAACTTATATTTCAACTTAACAGAACTAAATTATATGTAGAAACTTGCCCTTTTTAGTTTGTATTCTGGGCCTAACATTATTTGTATGATTGAATCTGTATATGGGGTTAGGCAGGACTGATGGAAAATATGTGTAAGACGAAAAATATGTGTGGAGTTGTATTATTTGTTCCTACTTTAGCTCGTTTTCTAATACAGATGCTGATGATATGCCTTTATTGAATTGTTTTCGGGGAAAGATTTCCACAGATGAGACCACTAATAGACCCAGAAGTAGATGGAAGGGTAATAAATGTAATCTTACGTAAATAGGATGAAATACAGCGGATTACATTGAACCTGGATAAGTTTCAGTGATGGCGTTTTATAAATCCGACAGTTAACCTCCATTCTCTGTTAAATAACTGTTAATTTCTCAAGAACGATCCGGCATTATAGATTTTAGTTAGCCACTTCTATTTGGATCTTTTCTCAGGTTGTTACCGTTCATTTTTAGCTACCCAATTTCCTGTTCGTTGGAGCTTGAGATGAGATGAATTTCTTGTCTGTGTCTCATTCCAGGCTTCTTCTCCTGTGCTTCATTACTACCTTAGAACGTGATTATATTTTGTTTGAAACTATTGCCTGCACCCAATTAATATCATAAATGGTGGATCATTATGTATCGTTTTGCTTCGGCAGTATATATATATATGAAAAAATAGAAAGTAAGTTTGAGATGAAACTCATTCCAATCTATGTCGCCTTTTAGTGTAGTGTATTTTTTGGGATAATTGCAGGTTAGGTACGAGAGAGGGAAATGTCCACCAATTCTGTTACGTACGCACGTTCTCCACTGAGTTCCCGTGGTCTGAATATGACCCAGACGTAAGATGTTGTTACACTGACTGCTAAAGTGAACTAACGTCGCCAGACCCGCGAGGGATGTCTTTGGGTTTCGTATCATGGCTGACAGACAGATGTATGGAATCTGAAATTTTGATAGTTTCTTTGCTAATTTGCAGTCCGAAATCTCATTACCGTACTATTACCTGCCATTAACACCTGCCCATCCTGCGAAATAGCGATACAATATTTGCCATCATGTCCTGTTTATCTAAGATCCATTTTTAGCCTACTTTCCTTATTTTGGAAAAAAAAATGAAAGGAGGCTTTTGAGTTCGCCTTACTCTATGTGTACCCCCCCTTAAGCTTTGTTAGGGGCTTATGAATTCATCTTACTGTATCTGTGTCACTGTAACCCCCTTATTTTTTTTTCGTTTCCTATGCGGTCCGTGTCGAATGAAAGGAAAGTAGGAGATTAGTTCTTCCTGTAACTTCTTGTACAATTATTCTACTATCCGTGTGTAGGTTTTCGAAGTAGCCATCTTCCCTTGAGACTATTCGACTACGATTTTATAGAATTTCTTATTTTATTCAAGCGTACTAAATATCTTTCAGTCTCATCCCCATTCTAATGAAATCACAGGGAGAATGCCTACCAAGACGTTCCTCTGTGTATGATTGTATCTGGTGCCCTCTACTTAGTCTCCCTTAGGACCACATCAGGTTTTTCTGACACCCTCAGTCTGTTCTCTTCCCTCAGACAGTGAAGGGCAAAGTTTCCGGTTAGCAAGGGTGAGCAAAATGTGTAGGGATGTCATATATTAACCCCTTAATTTAAATTCATCTTATGCTACGGCTAACGCAACATTAATCCCTTCTTTCTTCTATTTACCCTGCTTTCTCTTGTTCACACGTATCTTTTCGCCTTTTTTTTCTTTATATTACCTTTTTTAACGCTGTCTCTTTGTTACTGTCACATATTTCGTCATTTTCCCTTCTTTTCGATCTCCTTTGTTATATTTTCTTTCTTTCTTTCTAGGTTTCATCTTTTCGATTTTTTCATGCTTATTTTTGACATTCTTTCACAATTTATTTGTTTCCCTATTTTTCTTTTCTTTATATTTCGTGGTTCATTTTTTTTTCAAATATTTTTGTACATTTCGCTTCAGTGCTTCATTCTTGGCAGGTGATACCAACTTCACAAGTTTGTACTGCGTTAAATGCATCTAAGGGCTATGAACTGATTGTAATAGAACTTGTAATGTCCCTTATGCCGCTCCTGGTTTAACTGCGGGCAGATGTTGCTGAGTAATATCTTCCCTCCGACTGGAGCATTTCAGTAGGCGTTGTTATGGTCCCAAGCATGTTATTATCCCCAATAGGTTTCGGTTGTTCTGAAGCTCTTTTAATTATTTTTTAATATTGTTTTCTTTTTAAAACTCATTTTTGCTTCGTCTCTCCTCTATCTCTCTGTATTGGAACACCTTTTGTATTGGAAAGCAGAAAATGGAATCTTTACCCAGTGACTCACGGGAAGGGTGTAATGGAACGAGTTCTTGATCAAGTTCAGATACGTACACTCGTGGACCCAGGGAAGTTTGGAGACAGGCAGGAGAAAGGGCGTGAGGTGAGGGGCAAAGAATGGGGAAACCAGAAGGCAAAGTAAATGAGACACGAAAGAAAAACATGTCACGACTCATAATCCGAGACTCTTCTGCAGCAACTTTCGTGCTGATAGTGGGTGATAATCTGACGTAAAGAATTCCATACGTACGCTACATAAAACATTTAGTCAACGAAAAGGAATGTACTCGTATATTTAGCCTACTTTCCATATAAAAAAAAATTAAAAGCTTGTGATGTCATCTTGCTCTTTGTGCGTCTGTGTATTTCCCCTCTAACATGAGGTCACCATCCCCTCTGTATTTCTGTGAATCCCCCTTCTGCCAACTTTCATTAGGAGGCTTGAGAGATCATATTTATATCTTTGTCCCCCCCTCAATTTTTTCTGTTTTCTGTGCTCTCCGTGTCGTATCAAAGAACAGTAGGCGATTAGTTCTTCCTAGAACTTCTTGTTTATCATCGCTTTTTTAACGAAGTAAATTCACCATTTGGTAAGGTGGATATACCTGTGGACCAGAGTAATATTATATCCCTTCTATTGAGAAAAGATAAATAGCTTAATGTTACGATCACAAAATTTAGATTTTCGTATGGGGAACCAGGATAGCTCAGTCGGTATAGGGACAGGTTGTGGGCTCGACGGCTAGGTTCCATGCCCAGGCCGGATGTGTTGCACACCAGCGTTGTACAATGTGGATACAGTGGGCTGTTTCCTCGGGGGTAACGAGACGGGAACGTGAAGCTGACCAGTTCCCTGCGTCTGGTTCAAAACTGCTCCAAGTATTTCGGTGACATTGGTCTCGGGGATGGAGGAAGTTGCATAATAAGGACTGTCATGATTGCGGATGCAGTGGGTGGGGCATACAGTACGTACAATAAAGTAAAAAAAAAAGTAAAGCTATCCCTGTAACAGGCCATGAAGGCCTATAGGATTGTGAGACGTTGAGGGTCCCACATTATCTAGAAAATCGGCTCAAAGATGGCGGTAAGGTTGTCAGCCTTACGCGCCGGCCGCGCTTTACTCCCCAGGAAAATTATATATTTAATTCCTGGTACTCATTTCTGTTAGGTATAGAAAATGCGAAATATAGACAATATTTCTGGTCGGGAAACCTTACGAGGAGAGATTATTTGGAAGTCCTATGCGTAGATGGGAACGATATTAAAATGTATCTTAAAAAAGTTGTTCCTGGAAGAATTAATCGCTTGTTTTTCTCTGATACGACACGGGCCGCATAGAAAACGACGCCTCCAACACTTCTTCGTTGCCGTCGGGACATTTACGGAATCATTACCTGGCAACGACAGGGTGATACACAGAGAGACCTACAGACTCTCCTTAGATAAGGTAGACCGCATAGAAATTGACGCTTTTAACATTTCTCCTGAAGTTCCGTTTATTCGATGTTACGGGAGAATGTTCACCAACCGTTGCCTAGCACCAACGATGGATAAACTTAACCGAGCCATTGTCTAGTAATGGTAGGAGACAATAAAGGCAGACTGATGAGAAGGATTTATGAAATACGTCTTTGGAATGGGCTCAGTTGCGACGCTATTTATACTAAATTTCATGAAGATCGGTTTAGGCATTCAACAGTTTATAGGGGCGGGGTATACATAGAGAGTGAGGAAATTGCATAAGCCTACTTTAGGAAAGAAGGCTGAAAATGAAACGTGGCTTCATGGAGGGGACCCAGATGGTTCAGTACAGAGTCTACTAGCGGGCACTTGTGGAAATGATAATAAAGAATGGACTTGCATGAAATGAAAGGAATTTCTTGATTTGCCGTGCGACTGTTGGGTTCCAAAGGACTGTGCTGGATGAATTTAGAGCTCAGTGTTTTCGTTGCTACAACAGCAGGTCACTGCCTGGGTCTGCCAGCAGAATGTCTGCCTGATCTCTCATTCACGTACTTCACTGCCTACTACAAACTTATAGTTCCTAGTAGTTACTAAATAAGTTTTGTCTGTTTATAAGTTGGAAGTCTGTCTTTACCTACTTTTAGGTCTATTTCAGTACGTTTCTAGTTACAAGATTCACCGCATTCCTGTCTTGTGGTACGTACTTCTCATTGTTCCAGAATAAGTTTTTTTTTTCTTCAGGATTATAGGCTTTTTTTGTACTTTATTCATTTTCTCGTGTTCTAAAACACAACGTTTCGGAAACTGTATCTGTTTCCGTCTTCAGATGAGCGGTTGAACACATCTACTCTGTTGGGTCCGACAGAAAGGGCTTAACTTAATCATTGGTTAGCATTTTCTAACGGATCCAACAGAGTAGGTGTCTCCCACCGTTCACCTGAAGACGGAAACAGATCCAGTTTCCGAAACGTTGTGTTTTTTAGAATACCGGACGATGGATAAAGTACAAAAAACCTGTAATCCTGAGTGTTATACACCATCGTCAGAACCGTCTACAATCTACTTGCCTGTTTTGAGTTTTTTGGTTCCAGTACGGCTTGGCTCGGTAAAATGTACAGTAAGGGGTCACCCATTGCTGTTTTCATCGCTGTTACGTTTGCTGCTGGGGCGCACGGTAGCGTAGTTGGTTGGGACACTATGCTGCAAGCTTCAAGGTCGCGGATTCCAGTCCAGAGGAGGTGGATTTTTTCAATTGACCTAATCCTTCCAGCTGCACTATGGCCCTGGGGCCGACTCAGCTATTAACAGAAATGGGTACCAGAAATCTTCATGGGGGTAAAAGGCTGCCAGCGCGTAAGGCTGACAATCTTATCGCCATCTGTGAGCCGATTGTTTAGATAACGTGGGAGCCTCGACGTCTCACAACCCTATGGGCCTCCACGGCCTCTTACAGGGATATCTTTACCTTTTTACGGTTATTTTGCTCCTACTTCTGTCTCTGTCATCAGACTCTAGAACTTATTGCTGTTATTTATTTCGAAGAGTACTATCTTCTGAGCTGTGACATCAACTGATCTTGTAGCACTTTACCGACGTTTCAGAGAAACTATTTTTCGGTCTTCAAGGTCGAAGGTGAAGCCGAGTAGGAGAACAAGCAAGTAAGAAGCAGCAGTAGCAGCTGAAGAGTTTGAATTTCCTCTGTGTAGGTCTTTTATATTTCCAAAAAGCGCCAGTTATGAGAGGAAAACATGAAAAATGAAATTGGTTGTCATAAGCGGATGAAATAAGTAAATTGCAGTATGTCCAGTATTTGCCACAGGTGCATACAAATATTTGCTAGGACAAAGAAGAAAACAAAAATGCTTAAGCTGACTTCACCTCTTTCGTGTACCCTAAATGTTTATTTTATTCTTTTCTCTCTCCTTATATCATTTCCTGTCGTCATCATCTCTTTGTGTCTTTCTGCCTCTCAGATTTCTTTCCTCTCTTCTGTTTCACTTTATTTGTACAAGAACTCCATACCCTTGCAACCATCACACGTCATGACGTTCTTACGGCCAGACCCGAAGTCCTTACTAACAAGACCAGAAGCCTGTACGTTTTGTTTGAACGAAAATCAACAATCCACGAATATACGAATTATCATTATCCACTAACTGAATTATGAATGAGTTCATTTAAAATAGTTACGGAAAGCATGAAGCCCGAAGATCATTAACTCCAATTTGCGCGATTCTGAAAGCGTTCTGGGAGCTTGTCTATTGGCGCAGAGTCGCTTTTGGCGTCACGTGGATGTCCTGCCTAAAGCAGCCTACTCCAATCAGTATCACTTCTGTGGGCAGACATAGTTCCCTTCCTTTTCAGCTTTCATTTACGTCTGTATTAAATACCATTGAAGCTTAACAGTGAAACTGAAGTTATCCCCATAGTTAAGCACCACCCCATGAAGAGTTATGAGGGAATGGAGAATTAAGGAATCAGCTTCACGCCTCGGCCACCTAACCCCAGTACACATTGGGTAGAAGAGTGACCCTACAACCGGTCTCAGTGTGGTGCCGAAAAGAGAAATGCTTGTCTCTGCCCGGAGAGTCGAACCTTGGTTGTCCAGCCTTATTCTCGTCACTATAGTGACTGAATTATTCGGCTCTCAATTTTTATTGTAATTCAAGGAAAGGATGTTTTCCCCGCTTTTTCAGTTCCTTAATTTTATACACAGTCGGAAGGACTCCTTGGACGAGGGATCAGCCCGTCTAAAGGCCGCTACCTACACACAGAACAACACAAACAAACATCCATACTTTGAGTGGGATTCGAACCCACGATCCCAGTGTCTGAGCGGATGAAGAGAGTTCATGCCTTATACCGCGCGGCCACTGTGATCGGCTGGAATTAAAGTCAAGCAAAAATATTCTCAGTAAACTGTCCCGGAATCAGTTCGTTCATTCCTTACTGTTTTTTCTCATGAAGCGATTTCAGCAAATGTATCCGGAAATTCAGGTTCTGCAACTGTGGCTGTGTATAAGTTTCGGCCCATGAGAAGTCCAGTAAGAACACGTTTTCTCAGCTGTTAAGTCTCAAACAGTAAACAGGCCCAGTAGATTAATGAAAGGTAAAACTTATCCGATACTTCGTCACTTCAGCATTCGCTGGGCGTTTAATTAATATATGTCCCAGTTCTGGTTAATTTTATTTGTTTGCTGAAGAACAGAAACCGATGTTTTGGCGACGTTCTCGAAGCAGTAGAGGTAGAGCATAGAAGGGGAAAGTGGTGATCACACAAGCAATCCTATATGGTGCCATTGGGGAATGCAGCGTGGCCAGATTCAAGCTGCTGGGACAGTCGCAGCCACGTCCAACTGGACACGGACCCCAAAATAAGAGTATAGCGAAGAATGCCAATTAGCGCTCACATTTTTTTTCTATATACCACGTTAATTTTATTGTTTATTTAATGCGGATAGTGGACTTATTTGAAAACACATGACGCTACAAACACAACGCTGCATGCTCCTTTGTTGCAGGTCCTTACGTATCCTCTATAGATGCCTGTTGAAAACGTCGAGATTTGAGGTTTTCACAACGAAGCGTCAGTATCTGTTTACCAGACTATAAGGTGTCACATTCCTTAATAGAGTATTCTTCTTGCTGAACCATACGTCATACAAAATTATCTGTCTATGGCTTTGCAGTTCTTTGTTGGGCCCTGGCCGCTTTTTCAGTTTCTTAATCGTATACAGAATCGGTAGGACTCCTTGGACGGGGGATGAGCCCCGTCTCAAGGTCGCTACCTATACACAGAATAGCACAAACCTAGAGTAAAGGCACACAGACATTCATGCCTCCAGTGGGATTCGAATCCACGGTCTTGGTGTTCGAGAGGGCAAAGACGGTTCATGTCTTCGACCGCGCGGCCCCGGCCCCCGCCCCCGCGATCGGCATGCGAACACATATAGGCCTGTTATTAGTACGTGCACGTATTTTACACCATAATTTTTCTAGACGAATGATGAAGATGTGTTTAAGCTCGATGTAAAGTTGGGGTTATATTGAGGTGCCATGAATCAAAATTAAATTCATCCCTCTGCTTCTAGCGTAAACTGCGTAATGAGGAGCTTCATAACTTCCACCCTTCTCTATAATTAGAATGATCAAGTCCAGGAGGACGAGGTGGGCAGGGCGTGTAGCGGGAATGGGGAGTAAAGGAATGCATATAGGATATTGGTGGGGAAGCCAGAAGGAAAGAGACCACTAAGAAGACCAAGACGAAGGTGGATGGATAATATTAAAATAGATCTTAGAGAAATAGGATGGGGTGGTATGAACTGAATCGATCTGGCTCCGGATAGGGACCACTGGTGGGCTCTTGTGAACAAGGTAATGAACCTTCGGGTTCGATAGATTGCTGGGAAGTTCTTGAGTAGCTGCAGAATTGGCAACTTCACAGGAAGGGCTCAGCTCCATGAAGTTATTTAGTTGGCTACTAGTGTATACTACTACTAGTATATAACCATATTAGATATTACTGAAATCGGTCAATCACGTTTGGGAATGCAACATGGATGAACGGATCAGAACACCCCCCCCAAATTATATACGCGTTTCATGGACTTTAAGAACAGCGAATCACTTTTCATTGAACTCGCTATGAAAATATTGCCACTGGCTTTGTCCCTCACGCACGGTTGTGCAAACTGTTTCAACCCAATTACAAACAAACTCATTGCCCTACAAATGAATACGATTTTGTCAGTAATTTCTGTGGTCGTTTTTCTAGTTTAGAGATTAATTTTTGAAGCCACCGAAGCGTCATTCATTCAACTCGGTATTTAGAGCTTGCCACTTACATTCACTTTTAACACAGTAGTGGGTAAACAGGTGGAAATCATAGCATATTCTACCTGCTTGTCAGCTGTGCTGCCTCTGCATAGTCGATCCAGTTCTATTCCAGTCAGACAGAAACACGCCCGTTTCTTTGAACTCCTTCCATAATTCTGATACGGCTTTGCGCTGACCCAGAGCGCAGCCAGTTCAGTTTCTTGTTCTGAAATATCCGTGGTTACGGAGGCAACTTCAGGGGAACTAGAACAGAACACAGGGTTGGCCAACTACTCTCTATGGCGACGATTCCAGCAAAATTTTACTGTAACTTGTATATAAAAGAATGGTTCCAACTTCCATGATATGAATACAGTTGCCATCTTGTAGTGCACTCAGTTTCATCTGTTACTTCACGACATGTTTCGGCAACATAGTGCCGTCATCAGGTGCCCTAATTACGCTAATCTATTTCATTGCTTGCCTTTATAAAATTATTTAAAAAGTGCGTATTTGTCAACTATAATGAATATACACATACTAAAACTTGTTATTTATTCATCTTATGTGTCATAATTAAAACTTGTGTGTGGTTCTTCCACTATGAGGGTCGTTTTTCTTATATTCTGCGTAAACCGTGTCTTGTGATGTGTGTTCCCTTCTTAGCTGCGAGCTAATAATTTAGCGTAATTAGGGAACCTGATGATGGCACTATGTTGCCGAAACATGTCGTGAAGTAACAGGTAAAACTGAGTGCACTACAAGACGGCCACTGTATACATATCATGGATGAAAATCAGTGCAACAGGACGCTAAAATACAACATTATGAATGGTTCCAACTTATTAACCTGTTAAAGTAATATTTCTTATATATATTTCTCCTCTAGGTTCTAAAGGAATAAGGCATATATAAATAGTTGTTCTTGTGGGAAGGTTTCAGAACTTTATCTCTGTAACTCGGAAACGAAGCGCTTTCTGTTGGGTTTTCCTTATGGAATAGATTTTTTAGCCATACTTACTCACGGAGCTGGGCCCTTCTTGAGGAGCCGCCAATTCTGCAGCTACTCAAGAATTTCCCAGCATTTAATGGAAGCCGGAGATTTATTACCGTGTTCACAAGAGCCCTCCACTGATCCCTATCCTGAGCCAAATCGATCCAATCCACACTGTCCCATCCTATCTCTCTAAGATCCATTTTAATATTGTCTACCCACCTACCCTCTTTCCTTCTGGATTTCCCACCAATAATCTACACGCATTCCTCGTCTCCTCCATTCGTGTTACATGCCCTGCCCACCTCATCCTCCTTGACTTGATCATTCTAATTACGAGTATACTTGGAGAAGAGTACAAGTTATGAAGCTCCTCATTATGCAGTTTTCTTCAACCTAGCCATACCTAATTTTAAATTTAATAAGTATATATATATATAAGTAAGAAAAGTTCACGCAGATAATCCATGAAAGTGCACGATAACATTAATTCCAGAATGAATATAAGACGCCAAATGCTTTTCATTTCACAGGTGAAATCGTAACACGCGAACCGTTGGACCGTGAACTGAAGGCAATGTACGAAATCGTAGCGGAGGCCAGGGACCAGGGCGTACCCCCTCGAAGCTCCCGGGTTGCTGTCCACGTAGCCGTCACAGACGTTAATGACAACTCTCCAGAACTGGTCGACCCTCAGGAAGACGTCACCAGTGTTCGGGAAGAACAGCCACTTGGAACGGAAGTGGTACGTGTTCGCGCAATCGACAGAGACGAAGGAAACAACGCCTCTGTCACGTATTCCATTCTGAAGGGCCGAGACTCCGATGGCTACGGAGTCTTCACTGTCGATCCTGTGTCAGGGTTAGTTCGTACACGGGCTATATTGGATCATGAAGACAGAGCCATCTACCGGCTCGCTGTGGCTGCTACTGACAGCGGGAAACCACCGAGGCAGACAGTTCGACTCCTAAGGGTAGAAGTTCTCGACCTGAATGACAATCGACCCACGTTCACAAGTTCCAGTCTCGTCTTTAGGGTAAGTACTGTTTCACTCTGTTGGTGCGGATTTACTAAAGTAAGGCCGTGCCATAGCTCAAGCGGTTAGTCGCTGGCTTCCCACCGCAGCGGCCCGGGTTCGATCCCGGGTCTGGTCAAGTGGGTTTTGTGGCGAACAAAGTGGCACTGTGGCAGGTTTTCTCCTAGTACTTCGGTTTCCCATGCCAAGCTTATTCCACCAGTTGCTCCACAATCACCCTCACCTATCATCTGGGGTTGGTACAATAGGCAGAAGTGGCCGCAGTACAAGGGACCTAGTCCTACCCCACTAGCAATAAAAAAGAATTTACTAAAGTACAGGGTGTCCGGATGAAAGGTATCAAAAATAAAATAATTATATCCCAGAAAGCTTTTATTATACACATTTATGTGTTACACCACTACAAAAAACTACCAAATTCTTTTCTGAGTACATAACTGTCTCAGTAAATTTCAACGTGGTCTCCTTTGGTGGCACGACAAATATCCAGACGATCCAGCTATGTTTGGTGTTACCATAGCCACAGCGTCCCTTATGCAGACTTTCAAGTGTTCCATGTCGTTGATCTTAACCTGGTAGACAGTGTTCTTCACATAACCCCACAAGAATAAAATTCAGTGGGGTTAAATCTGGCGACCTAGGAGGCCAAGCGATTGGGCCACTTCTGCCCAACTATCTCCGAGCCATCACTCTGTCCAAGTGATTCCTAACATGGTGGCAGAAATGTGGCGGCGCATGCGCATTAGCGGTGCATGGAAAAAAAACTTACAGGGTTTTCCTTTCCAATGACATAAACCGGATACGTATATGACAATTACTTTCCGAGATATAATTTTTTTCTTTTGGATACCTTTCATCCGGACACCCAATATATATTTCACTGTTAACACCTTACGTACATCCAGAATGGATTTCAAATGAATCGGATGTGACTGTGTGAACTGGATTCAGCTGGCTCAGGATAGGATTCAGTAGCGATCTCTTGTGAGCACAGTAATGAAACTTCAGGTTTCGTAACAGGCAGGGAAGACATTGTCGAGCTGAACGATTGTCAGCTGGTGAAGATAAACACTTCTCCATGCACTGGAGTACTGACTGGAGTACTTTCATTTCCTCTGTCAGTTTTCCACTTCTACACTGTTCCCACACATGGACGTCGATGCGGAGAGGGTAAAAGGCAGGCAGAATTTAAAATAGAAGGAAATATGCTAGGATACTAATCCTATAATCTGAGCACTAGTGTGATCAGCAACAGTAATCTTAAACGGCCTAAAGTTAAGTGGGTATAAATGTTCATCACTCCTTCTTAATTCTGCCAAAGGAATTTTGTATACGAGTGTATGGATTATGGTTATTATGTTATTTGACCACAATTTTTCAACAGCGGAGCCTACAATTTGGTGTTTAGTGAGATTGGATGCCGGTCTAGAAAACCGAAATTAACGGCCTTGGGGATTCGTTGCGCTGACCACGCGACACCCTCTATCCACTGTTGGTACTAACTTCGCCGAAAAGCGGTGGTCGCTCGGTCGGTGTAGTTCGCTTGCGGACTAAAACCACGGAGTTTCTTTGTGAGATTGGATGATGATCCTGAATACAGATCCTGAGTATAGGAGAATTTTCAAGGAAATATCCTGGTCTGTTTCTAGTAATTTGGCATTTTGTCAAAGTGAATGACGAAAACCATAAAATTCTCAGTAAAACTTCAGATATTCTAACTACCCACCTACTGAATATAGTCTCGTTAAATAACCTTTTACGATTACAACCTCATCTGATTTGGGAGAGTGACTGTTTACTGGCTGGATTACTGAGTTTGATTCCCGGTGGGGGCAGGATTGATGTATTCGCTACCGTGCCAAGGCACAGCCTGGTGTCTGCCGAGCTTCGTAACCACTGGGCAGATCTCTTCTGTTTGTTCCATGGATTTAGAACAAGGTGACCCTGAAGCTGACCACAGAAGCACATCGTGATCTAGCATGCTTGGATCTTTGGCTCCACTCTCCTTTCTGTACACGTTGTGGTGTTTATGGATAAGGTACCTCTTTGACTAACTTTGTGCATATTCTTGTTTGAGATTTCTGGATAGTGTATTCATATAACATCGCCGCTGGAGCCGGTTGAAAACAGTAATCATAGTCACATGGCGGTGACCATGAATTTTACTATCTGGGATGTGACACTGCGTAATTTAGTAGATAATTACCGAAGTTTCGGAAGACTTGACGGGACCATCTCTTCAGAGTCATTCTGAGCATGGAGGCTGCACCTTCAGCCGACATATATTTACCAGACTACACGACATCACACACCCAATAACAGCGTTATTTATTTTGATGTTATCCTCCCATCTGTGCCTGGTCTCATTACTTGATTTATTCTGACAAAAAATAGATATATATTAATTATTAGTTTTGCAAATGAACCCGCGGTTTTTTAGGCAGCTTCTTCATCATTTTGCCGTACAAATAATATTAGACGAGTCGTAAAATTTAAGGGATTTGCCATTACGCGTTTCTGGTCTAGAAAACCGATTAACGGCCGTAGGGATCCGTTGAGTTGACCACGCGACACCCTCTATCCGCTAAAGTTGGTACTAACTTCGCTGGCAAGCGCCGGTCGCTCGGTCAGTATAGTTCGCTTGCGGACTACAGCCACGTAGTTTGTTTATTTTGTTTATTTGCCATTACATATTTTTCTCAATTCTCATTTTACTTTTCTTCCTTAGGAACAAATACTTTCTCACAATTGTGCTACCAAACTTACTGTCCTTAAAACCTTAAATATATTCTTAATTTTATTGTAAACTGATTAGAAGTCAGACGTTCTCTTCTGTTATGATCACTTTAATTATATAATCAGTTGGAAGTGAAACAACCCATTGACATGGAACGTTAAGGCAGAGTGGAGTCATAGACATAGCGCGTACATGTACCGTACAGCTGACAACCATGTCATTTTCGTGGAAACTTTATTAAACGCCATTACTTTTTTATTTTCAGTTACCTTTTATTTTCCTTCTTCGCACCAGATCATTTAAGAGCGTTTTTGACAGCAAACAATTATTGCATGTCTATAAACATATCTTAACGTCTCCACATCGTGTGTCAAAAATTCGTCACTTCATTCCATTTTTTTTTTAAATTCCCGTCGTAACTTTGTTTCTTCTTTTATTTTTACTTCTAGCGAAATTTACCGCTAGAAATGCGAGCCGCTAACAAACTGTTTGCTCTTTAGATTTCATTCAAGACTTGAACTACTTACTTTTTTGTTGTCCTCTACAAATTCTCTTCACCTCCTTTACATTCTGTTTTCGTCTTGTTGTCTCTTCTGTTTCCGGAATCCCGTTCACCCGGTTGGGCCAGGTTTCTGGTGGCCAGTACCATCCCTTCTCTGGATGCCTATCAATTGACACTGTACTCATAAGATAATTATCGTGGTCCCTCGTACGAAGTAACATAAAAACGTAATTGCGTCTCTGGTTATTACTGTTAAGCATGTTTGCTTGTTGGTATAGTCGGTACGTATGCATTTCGAATCTTGATAGGATTACCTGATGTCCTGACTAAATGCTCAGATTTCTGGATAAATTCCGGCATGTCATGTATACAAATTTCGCTATGACTTCATTTATTGTCACGTTCGTATAACATTTGGCTCTATGTAATCTCTACATTTGACATGACCTCCGTTGTTACTATAATCACCTCTTCCAAAACAATATTAAAACAGAGGTGAGTAACATTTTCTGCATGGGAGCAAATTTATGAAACATAAATGCTACCCTTGTTGCTACAAAAAATGACAACTGTAAAATATTTATTGAATAAATTGTTATCCCACTTTCCCTCCTTACAAAACTTTGCGTGTACTTTGGATCTGGCTCATCCTGGTCCGTCACACTAGCAATATTATAAAAATTTAATCAGCTGGCATTGTAATTATATTGTATGTATCTATTGATATTGACCAAACACGTTGTAATTGTAATTTCTGTCTGTATTGATATATCCTGAAGATGATCTCTAAGACCGAAACATGTCAAGGATGAAAGATTAAAAAGGAAAGAAAAGAAAAAAACATTTTATGAGTCACACTGAACGAAGTTGATTAACCTTTTATAATTTGTACTACTTGAGAATAAATTAAAAAAATAATTAATGTCATTTTGGTATATGAACCGAACATTGCCTCTGGTCGGAATTAATTGTTTAACGGTCACAGTTTGTGCACGCCTGATCCAGAATGTTACTAACATTAAACATTTTCTTCAATTCATACGACAGTCTTAAAGTTAAGGTCATTGTTAATCTCGTGACCTCAGCAGCTAGTGCTGTCCATTTCATAAACACTTAATATTTTTCAGGTGAAGGAAGACGTGAAAGTGGGTCACGTTGTCGGTACTGTCGCAGCATCCGAGTCCAGCGAGGGAGACAATCTGGTTACAGGCAGAGGTGGCAGTCATGTAACCTACACCCTGACAACTCTCACACCCAGCAGTTCCTCTGGTCACCATAACGGCCAGGTTGGTTCCGAAGTGCCTGTAGGAGCCTTTGACATCGATCGAAGTTCAGGTTCTTTGGTAGTAGCCCGCGAGTTGGACCGTGAAATGCAGTCTGAATATCGGCTGGAGGTCCGTGCTTTGGACACGACCGCCAGCAACAATCCCCAGAGCAGCGCCGTTTCTGTCCGCGTCGACGTTGCAGATGTCAATGACAACGCTCCTCGTTGGCCCGATGATCCAGTCAACATCCTCGTCCCAGAAGACACTCCTGTCGGTTCTGTGGTATGGAACTTCACAGCGTTTGATGCTGATGCAGGTCTCAACGGTGAGATTCGTTACAGCCTGGTCAGGCAGTGGCCAAACATAACCAGAACCTCAACCTTCACAGTTGACCCACTGACGGGAACTTTGACTCTCAATGCAGACCTGGACTATGAGGCTCTTCCTGAATACACTTTGATCGTCCGAGCCACTGACCAACCGTCCAACAAGTCAGAGAGATTGAGCACTTCTGTGACGGCCCGAGTGCTGGTGACAGATGCTAATGATAACTCTCCTGTGTTTGTGTCACCGGCGCCCTCCTCTGTGTTGCTTAGTGATAGTTCCCCTGTGGGCACGACACTGTGTCACGTGATCGCAGTTGATCGTGATTCTGGTGATAATGGTCGTGTGACTTATGTGATAAGTAGTGGAAATCAAGAAGGTAAATTCGCGTTAAGTTACGATACGGGAGTGCTGACCTTAGCAAGGTCACTTGTATCTGTTGAGGCCCCTGCTAACAGAAGAGGAAGTGGTGGAAGTGGTGGTGGTGCGAGTGGTGGGAGATACACCCTCAACGTGACGGCAAGTGACCATGGCGCACCTACCCCCAGACATACCACTAAGGTTCTTCAGTTTATCGTGCAAGGCACGAAGGAGAATCCGCCGAGGTTCCTCCACTCCCTGTACCACGCTAACGTTTCTGAAGATGCCGCCATCGGTACCTACGTCACCAAGGTGCTAGCCAGATCTCCAGTATCTGAACCCGGTAAGTGCAAGTATTAATTAATTTCATGGGGTCTATAGTACTTGGGATCCGAAGTTCTCTCAGCCGTGATTCTGAAGAGCGCTGTTTTCTGGAATGTAACGCTTGCTGTCTGCTTCATGTGTGACACGCGGTAGCGTAGTTGGTTCCTGCAGTATGCTACAAGCCGTAAGGTTAGAATCCCGATGAGGTAATTTTATTTTTTTTCTCTTTACCTAATCCTTCCAGCCCCAACATGGCCCTGGAGTCGACTGAGCCTCTAACAGAAATGAGTACCAGGAAGATTTCTAGGGTGGTAAAAGACGGCGGGCGCGTAAGGCTGACATCCTTACCGCCATCTTTGAGTCGATTGTCGAGAAAATGTGGGAGCCTCGACCTGTCACACCCCTATGGGCATTCACGGCCTGTCACAAGGCAGCTTTGCCTTTACCTTTTTATCTGCTTCATGCATATTGCTTGGTTTATTCTTCGATCCTGAAGATGGAGCAACATGTTCTGGTTTGACGTTCGTCACCGCAACATTCATCACTGTCACCACCACTATCATCTTAAGGATCCATAACCACTGTTTCCGCCATCACCGACACGATCACCACATCAGCATCTCCATTGTCGCCACTACCTCCAGTATCACCACCATCACCATGACCATCACCACTGCAATCACTTCTTACGAGACGATGAAGCCCAGAAGCTGTGAAGATGCGGTAGCGTCGACAAGACGCAGTGTCGTCACTCTGAAATTTGGAGGCAGTCTGTGATCCACAGAGGTTATTGCGTTCAGAAGAAGTTGTGTAAAATCACCTAATAAGCTGTAAGCAAAATGATCGCTTTGTTTCAGTGAAATACCTGTTCAGTTTCGGAGGAAAACAGAGACATTACTCTTCAGCACTCTCTGCAGACACGACTTTAATCGTAAGCTAACTGTTTCAGCTTGCTACTATAAATAGTTGAAATAACGCAGAACAAAATTTCGATGTTACATAACAGGGAAGATCTCCTTAGGGATCCTTCGACAAGCTAGCATTGTCCATAACTTCGGACACCCTCTATGCGCAAAGGTTGGAAAAACGGCGGTCACTCGGTCGGTATAGTTCGCTTGAGGACTAAAAGCCACAAGCTTGTTTGTTTTTGTAGCCAGTAAGGGCAACAGGTAATGTTTCTCACTTGATGCTACAAGATGTCACGCCCTTTCTGACTTCACGTAAGCCCCTATTCATTCCATTCTTTCAAAGTTCTTCCTCAGCCTCAGTGTCCTATGGGTCAGTAAAAGGTAAAAGATAAAGATAAATATGTCCCTGTAAGAGCCCTTGAAGTCCTATAGGGCATGAGACGTCGAGGTTCCCACGTCTTCTAGACAGTCGGCTCATAGATGGCGGTAAGGTTCTCAGCCTTACGCGCCGATTGTTCGGTAGTGTAGATAAAGTTATTAATGTACTTAATAAAGCACTACGGTTTGAAAGCTTACGGAGTGTGGAGGTAGAGCGCCACGAATTCTTATCCCCGGCACTAGATAAAGTCGAGTGTTTAGCTTCAGACTCATACCGCCTTACCACATTATCAACTGGAAAGGAGACTGGGAGATCCCATTGTCTATCACAACACTGCAGAGAGGAGGAAAGTCTGGTGTCCCTGTCATAAACAGAACCCAGGTTTCTTGATCGCTAAGCCTGTAGCCTATTCAATATTTTTTATACCGACTGAGCTATCCCTGCTCTTATTTAACGAACTAAAGAAGCAGGAAATTTCCGATTCTCCGTAGTGTTAGGCTGATGATTAAATTTGCATCAATACATTTGTATCTGTAACAGACGAACACAAAGACCATCACAAAAAAAAAAAGTGGAATATGTTACTTCGAATTAGCGCAGACTTTTCAATGTTGTTTCAGCGTGGGGTCACAACACCGCTGTAAGTATCGAAAGAATGCATCGCTTCATAGTACTCAGCTTACCTGTCTTTCACTTATTCAGTCCAGAAACTTCTCTCTTCCCGTCTGCTGTTTAGAAACGTAAAAATCATAATATATAAATCTATGTTTTGCCTTTGGCTTTGTATGTGTGTGAAACTGGGTCTCTGATATTAAAAGAGGAACATGGAATGAGGGTGTTTGCAAACAGGGTGCTGAGGATAATATTTGTACCAGAGAGGACTGAAGTGATAGGAGGTTGGGAAGAACTGTATAACGAGGCACTCTTCGCCAAGTATAATTAAAATGATGGAGTCAATGAGATTGAGATGGGCAGGGCATGTAGCAAGAATGGGGGAGAAGAGAAATACATATAGGATTTTGGGTAGGAAAGCCACAAGGAAGGACACCTTAATATCAAGATGGATCTTAGAGAGCTAGGATGGGGTAAACACGGACTGGATTGAGCTGGCTCAGGATAGGGATCAAGACGGTAACGAATATTCCGGCTCCATGAAATGTTGGGAAATTCTTGAGTAGCTTCGAAACTTGCGGCTTCTCAAGAAGGGCTCAGTTCCATGGAATTAGTTAGTCGTGCACTTATTATAGTGAATTATGCTTAATGAATATCATCAGTGTGTTTATAAGCCTGTAAACATTGCTGCATATTTCTACCATGTATTCCAGTCCCTCAACAATAATAATAACGAAATTTCTTCTACTCTTTTTGTTTTTGCGTAAAGTTTGTTTCAGTGTGTAAAGTTTGTGTCATATGCAGATGACGACCGCACATTGTGGGTCATTAATATGGTACACGGTATTGCTCCTTTGTGAGAATAAACCGAGTTTGCTACAAGAGTGTCCTCTGAGAACTTATGTATACTTCTTTCTTCAAAGGTTAAAGGCTTATCAGATATTTCTCGGAATAACGTATGATGAGGTGTAATGATAATATATTTTATTTGATCACGACTCGAGTACGATGGATGGCGTGCAGACAGTTACATATTTAGCCTGAATAAGCAGAAAGGATAATAATCCTGGGCTGATGTACATCTTGAGTGGTCGAATGATAGTTGTTTTTGGCCAAGTAATTTTTTATAGCTCTGGAAAAACTAGTTTTCCTGGGGAAGGGGGGAATGCTAGTAAATGGCATAGAGCCTTTTCTTCTACGAAAATTAATTCCTTTGCGCGAAGAATCGTGACGATGTCATTGCAACACAACATTTCTTCGCTGGTCTCCATTAAATAAAAATTTTTCGCTCTGTAAGTACATGGGAGAGATATACGTACTAATGGATTACCCTGGTAAATAAAAAGAGGAAGAATCTTCCTGCTGTACCCGAAAGAAATGTTAGGATAGTAACAGTCCAACTTGGATATTGAAAGCTTTATTCTTTTATCTTGCTGTCTCCTGTCTAAAATGTTAAATGTTTAAACACATAACACTATAATTTCAACTCTTGTTTTGTAATGTTAAGGGAAACGTGGTTTCTCACTTTAAACATAGAATTAGGACGTCTGAGAATAAAATAAGGAGAAGGATATTTAAATCCAGGAGAGACGTAGTGACAAAGGGATAAAACTAACGCATAATGAGGGAGCCCTCTGTTCATACCCTTCGCGTAATACAGTCATGCTGACAGAGTCGCGTAGCCGATCTGTAAGACGGGTGGAAGTGTAAGCACAGGCGATAAACGACTTTTTATTTTTAAAAAAATTGGAAAAAATATTGAAGGAAAGCGATGATAATATTATAATGTATCTTAGGAAATCAGTTATGAAGGCATGGACTGAATTTAAATATTTTTGGACAGGGTCCAGTACAGGATTCTCTTGAATACGATCGTGTATTTTCGGGCGCCATGAATACAGTGAATTTCTTGAAAACCTCAATAAGATTAGATGTATTTCATTTTTCATGTATTTTCTTTTTTTAAGAGATCCCTTGTCGTGTTATAGGGATTCATAGTAGGAATTAATCGATCTGAGACCTTCATGCATGAAAATTGTAATCATTCCACATTTTTCAAATAGACTGTAATACATGGTGGGAAAGCCAGAAGGAAATAGACCACTGGGAAGTCCAAGGCGTAGGTGGGTGGACAATATTAAAATGACCTTAGAGAGAGAGGATGGTATGGTATGGATTGGATTGATCTGGCTCAGGATAGGGACCAGTGGAGGGCTCTTGTGAACACGGTAATGAACCTCCGGGTTCCATAAAATGCTGGGAAATTCTTGAGTAGCTGCAGAATTGGCTTCTCCTCAAGAAGGGCTCAGCTTCATGAGTAAGTAAGTAATACATACTAGATATTTTTAAATTCGCTCAAGATCCTCGAAGATGAATACATGGATAGAAGAACAGACGGAGAATCTTCACGATTAGGGGCTCATTTCATATGCTTTGTGCAAGGTATGCATACTAAGAACCTTCCCACACGGGGGAGTTAGTTAATTGGTATGCAGAATTTAATAAAGGTTTACCTTTCATGTACCCCTCTAGCACTGAATTGCGAGAAACCGGTGCTTGGTCACAATGGGACGATATATCATGCGCTGCGGAAAGACGTATGCCCCAACCTTTATTAACTTAACTAAAATACACTCTTCCCCCGCCACTGTGGACTACCGCCCTCATGATTTTTTCGTTTAGGATTTGAACACAATGACTAAAATTTCGTATTGATACGCTGTTTATTTGCCGATCACAGTGGCCGTGCGGTCAAAGGCATGAATTCTCTTCGTTCCCTCAAACGCTGGGATCGTGGGTTCGAATCCCACTCAAGGAATTCTGTGGCGCTTTTATCCTACTACTTTTGAAGGAAACTAAGAGTTAAGACGGGCACTCGGTAGCGTAGTTGGTTGAGGCAATATGCTACAAGCCGGAAGGTCGCGGGTTCATATCCAGATGAAGCCATTGGATTCTTCAATTGGCCTAACCTTTTCAGCCGCACTATGACCCTGGCGTCGGCTCAACCTCTAGCAGAAATGAGTATTACGAATCTTCATGGGGGGGTAAAGGACGGCCGGCGCGTAAGGCTGACTACCTTACCGCCATCTGTGAGTCGATTTTCTAGAAAATGTGGGGTCCTCGACGTCTCACAACCCTATGGGCCTGCGCGGCCTGGTACAGGGATAGATTTGCCTTTCTTGACCTTTTACTAAGAGTTAAAAATGGTGTTGAATATTTGTTCAAACGAAACATATGATAGTTGTGTTCAAAATTGACATAAAAGCTGATTTGATAAGTATTTTTGCATGTTTACTGGAGTGTCCTAATTAACACTTAGAGACTTTCGTGAACAGCTGATAGTTACTTATCTGACAGTTATGTTTCGCCTCCTTTCTTGGAATCCCAAGCGTTCGCAAGGAACTGCCTCTGACCAGCGCCTCCGGACCACACCTTCACACTCAGTTTCACAAAAATCAATTCGAATATCGTCCAGTTGGGCCCAGTCTCACAAATTATGATGCAGTGTGCTGTCTCGTCTCTCCATAAAGTGCTAATGTCCCATCCCCCTCACCCTTCTTCATTTAATCGCACTAATACGAATATTATCTGCCGAATAGTAGTCCCCCCTCCCATTCCCTTCTGTCTCTAAAGTCTTCATATTGATCTCAGCACTGTCTGCTTCTATTTCTTTGCCTTTTCGTACTAGGCCCTCGGGTCTGTTTCCCATTCAGAATTAATTTGGAACTGTGGATCTTGTAGACAGTTGGTAGGAATCCTTGGACGGGTGATCCAGGCCTTTCGCAAGGCCGCTACCTACACAGGGCAACACACAATAGAAACGCAGACATCCTCGAACCCACGTTCCCAGTGTTTGATCGGACAAAGAGATTTCAAGCCACTATGATCGGCGCTTTGTTTTCAAACCCCTAAAGTACGTGTTCCTCCCTAGGTCTAAGTTTCTTATATCAAGTTTCATTAAGTAAAGTGAAGTTGTGCCTGCGCTTAACCGATTAAGCACTACACCATGAAGGCGTCTAGGGGAATGGATATATAGATCCAGATTTCCTTGACCTCGGTACTAGTTGGAGATTAGTTGTCATATTCACGCTCCGGCCAATTTATCCTTGAGGAAAGAGCCCCCGGTATCCTTTGGATAGGATGCTGGATAGGCCCCAGAGCCGGTCTGGACGCTGTGAAGAAGAGAAAAGTCTTGCCCTTACAGGGACTCGAACTCCGACACTTCGGTCATCCAGCCCGTAGCCAGTCGCTCTACTCACCACGCTATTTCGACTCCCATATTAATTTTCATACCCATAGAAAACAAAAG
The DNA here is from genome assembly GCF_002891405.2 of Cryptotermes secundus. Lineage (NCBI taxonomy): Eukaryota > Metazoa > Arthropoda > Insecta > Blattodea > Kalotermitidae > Cryptotermes > Cryptotermes secundus. Next base: position 790,611 of record NW_019723908.1, read on the forward strand.
TTAAAATTATTGTTTTATATATTTAAATTTTTAACATTTTAGTTTGTACTCCGGAAAATAAAAAAAGATTCTTAACTGAATACTTATTGTGCTCTAAATTTCGCAAGGAATATCTTCGAACCAGTTTGCTATGCAGTAGATCTGCAAATATTGAAGTGTGTACGTCAATGTGAGATTTATTTCCCAGTAGACCTTCTGTTCGCACACATTTGACAGGCTATAAACTGATTTGCACAGCAGTAAAGAATCCTTACATGCTAATCCATTCAGAGAAAGAATTATTCCCTCTGAAATATCGGCGTAGTAGTACCATAAGAATGGGCTCCGTGCACCCCTAGCAGTATGCAGTAACACGCCCTGTCGCTCTGCATTGTTCCCCAGTGTATTGTATTCAACACTGCCTTCAGATACACTTGTTCGCGACATTACTGCAGTCACGGATCTAAGTGCAACACCGCTCGTCTGAAGCACCGTCAGAGAAATGTCAATATGTTGTTCTCACCTGGTGGTCCGCTTTAGTTATTAAAGTTGTCGGGAACCGAGTAAGCTCACTAGCCTGGTTTGAATTAGTTCCTAGAAAATTCAAGTCTCTGTTTATTTATGGATTTATTAACTACACTGCCAGTAACTGAGATCATGAAGCAACAAATGATTAAATGATTAATGAAATCATTTATTTTATTTCAAAGATTTAAAAACGCGTAAATATTAAAAATGAGATTTTACATGAAAAAATAAATTTGGCTTGGTTCATCCTGGTCCATCACACTAGTAATAAAATTACCACCACGGAGCAGAGCATCTTTCTTGATAAGCTAATGGTGGCTCAATTGGTTTAGCAGTTTCTTCCATTGAATTCGAAATCTTGGTATGATGTCCACGACCCGCTGAAGCCCCGCCTAACATTGTGTAAAATATATTTTTACGGTGAAGGTTTCTTATTCCCCCATCCAGTCTCTGAGCTGGAGGGCATCCAATTTTCGGCTGCCAGTGACCTGTTCTCCGTATTCGCAGATACCCTCCTTACATCCTCCATCCGTATTCTGGGGACGCACCACGCCATGGCGACAAGGAACCGCTCAACATGCAGATAAATCAATGCGGAGTTCAATATTCTTCGCTTTTTTTTTTCTTGGCACTACAGCCTCTGTGGGCCTAGGCCTACCTCCATGAACTTCTCCGTTCACTTCGGTTTTTCTAGATCTTACACATTCGGTAGGACTCCTTGGGCGGGTGGTCAGCTCGTCGCAAGGCCTCTACCTGTACACAAACACAGAAAATAGTCACACGCACAAACTAAACATCCATGCCCTGAGTGGGATTCGAACCCACGAAGCGAGCGAAGAAAGTACGTACATGCCTTAGACCGCTCGTCTACCGTGACCGGCCTTCGCTTTGTTTACCGAGTCCTTTTGAAGATATTGTACATGGAGTTACCGACTCAATTTTATCAGAGGCTCTTCTAATACTTAAATACGTGAATTGATACTATCACTGATATTTACTAATAATTTTAATTATTGCTTCATTTGTTTTTTTTTTATGTTTTAGTCATCCTGCTGTATAAGATCATTTTGTTGATGCTGTTATCTTCCTATGTGTAGGCAACCTGACGTACCACATTCCAACCGGAATAGCTGAGGATCGTTTCTCGGTGGATCCACACACGGGTGTTGTGTCCGTGAGGGCCCCATTAGACCGAGAGACTCGGGAAAGCTATATGGTGCCTGTCTATGTGACGTCACCACCACGTCGACCCGGGTCGCAGCAGATCGACGTGACCACAGTGGCTGTCAGAGTGCTTGATGTGAATGATCATGCTCCAGAGTTCAGACCCGGCACCTGCTATACTGTGGCTGTTCCGGAAAATAGTGATCTTGCTATCATCCATACAGTAGTTGCCACCGATTTGGACAGCGGACCCAACGGGGAAGTCACATACAGCATAACGGGTGAGTAGTGACATGTTGGCGGAGTTCCCAGCACAAGAAAGTACAGACGCATGTCCCTATCAATATATACTGCTCAGCTGAAAATGAGGTCATCTGCATAACCGACTAAATACAGTTGGATCGGCTCCTGTTTTCATAACCGACATACGACATCGCTAGGTTCATTGTGGAAACCATCTATCTATGGTTCTACAGCCATCTGCTGGACTTTGGCCGTTTTTCCAGTTTCTTGATCTTTACACAGTCGGTAGTACTCCTCAGAAGTTGGATAAGCTCGTCGCAAGGCCTCTACCTGCACATAGAACAGCAAAAACATAGAATAAACGCACACAGACATCTATACCTCAAGTGGGATTAGAATCCACGACCCCAGTGTTTGACAGGGCGAAGACATTTCATGCCTTAGACCGCGCGGCCACTGTGAGGGGCTTGTGGAGACAAAGTAAAAGGAAAATTTCGTACTGGGAGATATCAATGTAGACTTTTTGGATATTGAAGCCCCCAGAATATCTGACACATTATCGCTTTGGTTGATATTAATGCTTGATTCAATGTCAACGCAAACACATATCCTCATGAAATTCTTTATCGATAATGAAGCCATAACATACATTATTTGGTGATTTGTTTACATGTAGAATGAATTTCGACACATCACTTTGGTTGGCATTGCAGCTCAGTTTATAATAGATACAAGCCGCAAGAAAATAACTCTTATGCCAAGTACTCACACACACCGCTTGGCTGATAATGAAGCTGTCGGCATAGCCGACTCGATATGTTTGCTGACATTTCACTCAGCGTTGAATAATGATACATGACATAAAGATATGTATCTTATAGCTGCTGTATCAACACGCTAGGTAAGTTAGTTTGAGTTTCGACTGAAGAAACGGCAATCGAAATTGAGGAATCCAATTGTTTACCTCTGTTCTTCCGGGACAGTTTCTCGTTTATCACATCTCGAAAACACAAGCTTCATTTTACCTTGTATACACCATTACTGTTATATGGGACGCCATATAGCCTATACAGTAGTTAACAAAGAGTAGCTGAATAAAGGGAACTATAAAACTAAACTCCGTGACTTTAGTCCGCAAGCGAACTATACCGACCGAGCGACCGCCCCTTATCCGCGAAGTTAGTTCCAACTTTAGCGGATAGAGGGTGTCACGTGGTCAACACAACGGATCCCCACTACCCTTAATCTGTGTTTTCTAGACCGGAGCCTCTATTTCCTTGAAATTACTCCTCAGTTATCCTCACGAGGCTGAATGGACCACATTCTTGACCCACTACTCAGAAAATCTTGTAGCGCCGGGAATTGAACCTCAGACCTCTGGATCTGTAGCCAGGAACTCTGGCTGTCATTAATAATGACTGGTGAGCTACAAATTCACTACATTTAATTACAACCACGGATGATGCCGCTTGCCGCGAGTGTCAAGTAATGAAAAGCCGAAATATATACACTCATTGCTGGATTTGATCCGTGGCAGGATCAGGGGCCTTCACTCGTCAGATGAGTGGTATCACGGGTCACGCGATCTGCGTGCATAGCTCAGCATTCATCCACTCCAGTTCTGAGATCGATACTCTGAGCTGCCTTCACTCCACTCCGCTGCTTAGGAGTAGGATCAGCCGTACTAATGAATAGCTTTCAGAGTGTACACAGGCCCACGTTAATATCTTATTTTAATCTAGTTCAAATTAACGTTTGCCAGTGTCCTGTTTGCCGATCACAGTGGCTCCTCGGTCTAAGGCATGAAATGTCCTCGCCAGCTCGAATACTGGGATCGTGGGTCCGAATCCCCCTCCAGGCATGGATATTTATTTGTGTTTATTCTGTGTGTAGTTAGCGGCCTTGCGATTGGCTGATCCCCCGTCCAAGGAGTCCTACCGACTGTGTACGGGATCGAGAAACTGAAGTGAAACGAAGCGTTTCACGAATACCCTATGCTCTAAGTGGGAGCAACAGGAATAGAATAGAGGGAGAGGAAGAATAAGAATATATATTTGTTTACCCTTTGTAAGCCTAAGGCAGCGTCTACACGAGCGCACAAAACGCGTCCGTTGTAAAGAACGTCGTGAAACAATAAAGAAGAAAGGCGAATGCTACGCTTCTTCTGGCTCCATTGCAGACAAAAAACTACGCACCGCATTATGCAACTGTGTAGCGTCCTCAGCAACGTCCTCAGCAAAGCACGTTCATTACAACGGACGCATTTTGTGCGCTCGTGTAGACGCTGCCTAATGATTCACTCCCTGAAGAAAGCATTTTTTTTTCCTTGGCACTACAGCCCCAGTGGGCCTAGGCCTACCTCCATGAACTTCTCCGTTCACTTCGGTTTTTCTAGTCTTACACATTCGGTAGGACTCCTTTGGCGGGTGATCAGCTCGTCGCAAGGCCTCTACCTGTACACAAACACAGAAAAACGCACGCACACACACACACAAACAAACTAAACATCCATTCCCTGAGTGGGATTCGAACCCACGATACCGGTTTCCAAGCGAGCGAAGACAGTACATACCTTAGACCGCTCGGCTACCGTGACCGGCAAAGAAAGCATAGGAGCTGTAGAAATTACTGCTTTCATCTTTATGTGCGTCTAATATTCCATTTTTTTACTTCAAGGTCTTCCCACTTAGAACTAGATATTTTCGTGGACATTTTGTTATCAAGAGCTTGTAATTTATATTCTTTCAAAGTAAGACAACCCTTCCACAATCGACGACATAGACCCTCAATTAGGCCCACGATCGCTTCCTTTCAAATCCTGTCCAATGAATCATTCATCTGTCATACTACCATTTAACTCAGAGTGCGATACGCAAGGAGTGGTAAAATAACTTACCGACTTCTACAGTCACACAATTCAACCGATAAAATACTTGATTCTTGTGTGTTAGTCTGTAACACCTGTTTGGAAGTGACTATGGTGACAACAATTTTGACTTGCCCTAGTAGCAATGATTATCTTCTTTAATTTTGAACTTCGCTTTTTAGGAATATACGTACATCAATATGGAGAACTAAAGTAAATCTTTATGATGGGCAGGTAACAACGTAAATACAAAGTTGTACATTTCCCTGTGAACCATAACATAAAAAAGTATGAAGGAGTGAAGGAGAAGCTCCACACATTCTGGACATTGACATTAGAGAGAGATGAGTGGTCCGCATTCATGTTCGGCCGTTTTATCCTCTGGGAAAGAGCACCAATTACACACTGGATAGGAGAATGGGTGGTTTCAGTAGCCACTCCAGAGGTGACGAGGGATAGAAACATAGCTGTCACAACCTGGACTCAAACCATTTTCTTCCAATCCCTAGCCAGTCACTTCACTGAAACATTGGCTGAAGGAACGAGTCATGCATTTCTATGGACGGGGGGAGATAAAACCTCATCTCGCAATATGACAATGTCTCGGTACCCATGACAACGATGTAGAAAAATAGTTTACTCGTTGCAAAATAGCGTTGTGTTATCATTATTAAGCGTCATTACTGTATTCCAGATATATGCCTTGTGAATTTGCTCTATGGCCACCCCTTATATTTGGTGATTATTCTTCAACAATGATTTTTGTCCGCAGGCGGAAACATAGGCAACAAGTTCAGCATCGATTTACACACCGGGGAACTGACAGCGCGTCCTCTTGATCGCGAATCCCACTCTCGCTACTGGTTGGTCATAACGGCGCAGGACAGGGGAACCCCCGCGCCACTGCAAGGTTCCTGCAATGTCTCCGTTTTGGTTGAAGATCAGAACGACAATGATCCCAGGTTCTCTCAGCCCCGTTACAGCGCCACGATCCCCGAGAACGTCCCTGTGGACACTGTAGTCCTCGCAGTTCAGGCTTCAGATGCAGATCTGGGAGTGAACGCCAGGATTGTGTACTCTCTTGCCAATGAGAGCCAGTGGTTGTTCAGGATTGATAACAAGTCTGGTGTCATCACTACAGCTGGGTAAGTCATTGCTTGTTTGAATACATGGGTATACCCGAATTTAGTGAGCATTTTCTTTCATCCAGGTACCTCGTGAATAATAAACTGTGTCATACGTTGCTCACATTGATTTATAAATTATTTTAGAAAAGGAAAACAAAGAAAAGGAAAGAAGTACGTAAAGCTATCCCCATAACAGGCCTTGGAGGCCCATAGAGGTGTGAGATGTTGAGGTTCCTACATTTTCTAGACAATCGGCTCATAAATGGCGGTAAGGTTGTCAGCCTTACTCGCCGGCCGCCCTTTACCCCCAAGAACATTCCAAGAATATTCCTGGTACTCATTTCTTTTAGAGGCTGAGTTGACCCCATGGCCATAGTACGGCTGGAATGATTAGGTCAACTGACAAAAATCCACCTCATCGGTACTCGAACCAGCAACTTTCCATCTTGTAGCATAGTGCCCCAACCAACTGCGCTACCGCGTGTCCCTTGTTATTACTTATACACCTTGTACAACTGTCATATAAAATATTGTTTTCTTCATTGTAAAGATTTAGAATTTGGGCGCTTATTATAGTTTGCAGCACATTGAATTGGGGCTAGTGGAGTGGACCCATAGCTTAGGTGTCGTCCGTAGAACCCCGTCAGGGGTCAGCCCTATCAAGCGTCTCATGAGAATGCGATAGTTCCTGGTGAGGGCACATGAAAAATATGCCCCTTCTTATAAAGTGGGTCATATGTAGTTATGTAATAGATTACTAAGAGAGTAAGTTAGCTAATCAAAGGTGATAGACACACCGAACAGGTTGGTCTCTGTACTTGTATTCGAGAGATGCCCGGTTCTTATCTCTTTCTGGACATTTGCAATCGTGACTAATGTTCTTCATGTCTTTTCTCAGCCACACCAGGAAAATTCCGGAATGATGCCACAAATAGGCTATGACCACGCTGCCTTCCAAGCTCTTTTCCAATTCAGAATTGCTAGGGTTGTACCTCCCCTCTCATGAGAGGACAGAACACAACCATTTTCCTAAACGTTTTGTTATGTAGTTTCTTAAGTAGTACACCGGATGAAAGTGAGAGGGCAGGTTTGCGCTCCAGTCGCTTTAACCCCGAGGAAAGACCCCCCCCAAGTACACATTCGATAGGTGACTGATTTGACTTCAGAGAAGGCCTGGAAGCTGTTAAGGAGAGAAATCTATTTTGCTCAAGGCAGAAATCGAACCGAGATTCCTCGGGTCGCCCAGCCCGTAGCCAAGTCACTCTACCGCATGTGTTAGGAAAACAAACTGTCAGAATGGAAGACAGAGGACTCTGCCTGATAATCGCGTTCAATGGCGGGCTTACTAGCGGTTTTGAACGAACCGGTTCGCGTAACAGAGAGTTACTGAACGCACGCGCAGTCGTACAGACGCGTTTTTTTTTTTTTTTTACTTTGGCTGGGATGAGATTGAGTTCATTTGGTACGTCGACCAATAATTGGTCTATTGTACCAGCTCCGGATGATGGTTGGTGAGTGTGGGCCAGTCGGTGGAATGAGAATTGGTAAGGGAAACCGAAGTACTTGGAGAAGACTTACCCTAGTGGCACTTTGTCCAGTATAAACCCTACATGACCTGACCTAGGCTCGAAACCGGGCCTCCGCGGTGGGAAGCTGGCGACTAATTGCCTGAGAAATGACACGACCTTAGATACACACACGTTCCTCCCTGTTTGAGCAATCTTATGACTCGAGGCGTCTCGGTTCTACAAGAACAAGAAATGTGTTTGCCGGCCGGTAGTCCCTTATTATTCTGACCTGCTTGCAGTAGTCTGTCTACATCTGACAAGTTTCGGAACATGGAGGGAGGCTTCTACTGCCACTGATAGTGTCGTACCTTGGATTTACATTTTGATTGATTATGACTCTCCGGTCTTCGTTATTCCAATGTCTCGATCGTCTCGTTATAGGACTGAAAAGGTGGAGTCTGTATTATCACATCGAAACGCATACAACCCAGAAGGATATGTCATGTTTCCCCGTTATCGGTGATTGGAAATATGTTATCTTTCTCTGCCATAATTTGTGTGTACAGTCTATTTCAGAAATTAAGAATAGAGTTATCCTCTCATTGATTGTTACAAATGTGTATATATATATTATTTATTATACTGCAATTGGGTTTTAGCCCGGTGGCAGTAGTACACAATAGGACACAACAGACAAGTAACACACTTTACACTAAGTGACAACACGTTCAAGCAAAACACAATACACAAAAAAGACAACAATAAGGACATCCTACCACAATGAATACAAACCAAATACGATTAACAACTACAACAATTACAGAGAAATACAAACAACTGCAACAAATACAACAACAAATACAGAGAGAGAGAGAAAAAATACAACACCCAAAACACAAACAAAAGGAAACCAACATGCGTAATGTCATTTACTTCACTTCACTTCACTTCACTGTAGAGGTAAGGTGAAAGTAAAGTTGCCCTTATGCTTAACAAATTAAGCACCACTCCATGAAGGTGTATGGGGGAGTGGATGTACGGGCTGTACAGGATGTATAGGTTGACCTTGGCACAAGTTGGAGGTGAATGGTCAGCCTCACACCTCGGCCGCTTTACCCCCGGGGAAAGAGACCCCGATTCCCAATGGATAGGTTGGATGGACCCCATAGCCGGTATAGACGACGCGGATAAAAGAGAATTCTTGATCCTACCGGGACTCGAACTCCGACCTCTCGGCCGACCGGCCCGTAGACAGTCGCTATACCGACTACAGTATCCTTATTCGCTTACAAAGAGCATATCAAAATTTGTGAACACAGCTTTGTATTCCATCTTCAAAATTCTGTTTAAACCCTAAATAATTGGTGTAATAAATGTTACTTCTACAAGATGTTTCAAAAGTTACAAGAATAAGTTTTAATTTGATTGCTGGTTATGGTTTAAATTTTCAACTACTTTTCAAGTAGTTCCTCGGTTATCCTCACGAGGCTGAGTGGACCCAGTTTCAGACCCACTACTTCTCCGAAAATCTAGTAGCGCCGGGAATCGAACCCTGGACTTCTGGATCTGTAGCCAGGAACTCTGACCACTAGATCACACAGGCGGCCATTATTCGTCAGTAATTCCATCGTACGGCGCCATATAGCCTGGTATACTGACAACGTCAAGTAAATCCACGAAACAACAAACAAAAGGACTCTCTTCTCAGAAGCCGATCTACTCCTTACTCAATATCATATTCTGTTATTTTCGCCGCTATGTAACATCTCCAGTTGAAGCAGCATCGTAAAGTAATCAAAGAAGTCTTAAATTTTTATGTGTTATTTAGTTCCTCTGGCACAAAATTGATTTAAGATTCAAAACTGTATTTGTGAATGACAAATCTGTAGTATTTTTGGCAGAGCCTGTACATAAATTCTGAGAGTGACAAGAGACACTCAGTTGCCGCCCACCTACTTCAGCATGGCTAATTCATTGTCTGCAATTCTAGGAATGAAAGGTTCAGACTTCAGCATTTATTTCATAATTTCTCTGAAACGCATTTGCTTTCGGTGCTTGCAACAGAGAGATTCATTCCCTTGTATCATTACTTGAATAGATTTGTTTATGAATCTGCAGATGGATTGTTATTGTAGGCAAAGAGTGATCAGTGTTTGGAATTTGGATGGTAGCAAATAGCCAGTGCAGAATATCAGAACCTGAATACAGGGGCAGTGCACGTCGAGCCAGGCTCCTCTCAAAAAATGGAGGGGTTAGTGTCACTTTGTGTGACGGAACCCCTCCATACTTATTCGTGAGTATAGCAAGTGTCACGTAACTTCGAACAAGGCCAAGAGTAACCTTGAATGCGCAGAAGAAAAGTTTCAGACAAGGGGGTGGGTTCGAGGGTGTGAGAAGTGACAGGCNCCACCCCCTTGTCTGAAACTTTTCTTCTGCGCATTCAAGGTTACTCTTGGCCTTGTTCGAAGTTACGTGACACTTGCTATACCACGAGCAGGATGGAACACTACAACACCACAACACTGTGAGTGCCATTCTTTTCCTGTCTCTAGATCCCAACATGCCGATAACAGTGGCCGCGCGGTCTAAAGCATGACCTGTCTTTGCCCGCTCGGACACTGTGATCGTGGGTTCAAACCCCACGCCAGGTATGGATATCTGGGTCCGTTTATTCTGTTTGTGTTGTTCTGTGTAGGTAGTAGTCTGGCGACGGGCTCAACCTCCATCGAAGGGGTCCTACCGACTCTATGTAGGATTAAGAGACTGAAGTAGCCATCGAGTTCCATCAAAGGATTTTAGAGTCATAGATAGATAGATAGATAGATAGATAAATAGATAGATAGATAGATAGATAGTGTAGGATTAAGAGACTGAAGTAGCCATCGAGTTCCATCAAAGGATTTTAGAGTCATAGATAGATAGATAGATAGATAGATAGATACATAGATAGATAGATAGATAGTGATATACCACCTTCCATTCGGCTTTCCCCATTTGTCCGTGACATAGTGAATTGATCTTTGCTTAATGGATATCTAGATGAATAGGCGGATGAACGGATGGGTGGGTGAATAATGGATAGACTGAATGACTGGTGCCTTGGATGAATAATTAAATCAAAACATCACGATGAGGAGACGAACGAAAAGATGACAACAAAACCCAAACTTCGTGGTTTTAGTTCGCAAGCGAACTATACCGACCGAGCGATCGCAGTTTGTTGGCGAAGTCAGTGCCAACTTTAGCGGATAGAGGCTGTCACGTGGTCAGCGCAACGAATCCCCACGGCCGTTAATTTCGGTTTTCTAGACCGGAGCCGCCACTTCCTTGAAATAGCTCCTCAGTTATCCTCACGAGGCTGAGTGGAACCTGTTCCAGACCCACTAGTTCTTAGAAAATCTGGTAGCGCGGGGAATCGAACCCGAGACCTCTGGATCTGTAGTCAGGAACTCTGACCACTAGACCACAGAGGCGGTCGTGAAAAATCTGATAGGAAGAGAAAAATAAGTTGATAATTAAGGAGTGGACTAGAATAAAAATAAATAAATAAAAATAAGTGTTAATTTATTTTATATTACAGACATATTTGTCTAGTTTAGGAAGCACCATGTACAGTCTGATGACATTTATAACAGAAGGTATTATTTAGGCGGGACAGGTTTTACATGTGAAACGTGAGTTATCTGGGGTCTCTGTAAAACACACGGTAGCAGTTAGCTACAAACAACACTTCCATTGAGCTTGAAATGTTGAAAACTCAACATGACGGCTGCTTTTACGACAATGCATACCCAGTGCAGGTACTATGCTAACTGCAGTTTCACTTCGCTCTATGTTTTAGGACAGCTTTGTGCCTTGTCCGTCATATCTCAGTGTCGTCTCCTTCTGTCCACTAGTTCCTGTAATTCCGAGGGCAGGGACAGAAGCCTTTTGTGGCGGTGAATCAGACATGCTGTATGTTGTATCTGGATATGTCTTCTTCGCTTGTACCATTTATGCAGAGTCATATGCTTTTACTGTTAAGCGCGGGGGGGGGAACTTGTTTCCTACTGTTCGTCGAAAGGAGCAGTCATCGGTTGAAAAGAAAAAAAGAAAATAGATATATAAAAATATTTGAAGAGAGGAGAAAGGCAATCAGGATTTGCTTTTAAAAAGCTTTCTGTATTTTTCAGAAAACGTGTTCACACTTCTGAAGTTCACATGAAATGGGAGTTCTACGACAGAAAGCGCCAAATTTTCATCCATTACAAAAAATTCAGATAGATTTGCTCATCTATTTGAGTCACAATTTTAATATCGCTTTGTAGTTATGTTTCTTACGTGGTCTCTGATATTAAGGGAGGAACATAGACTGAGGGTGTTTGAGAACAGGGTGTTGAGAAGAATATTTGGACCGAAGAGGGATGAAGTGACAGGAGGTTGGAGAAAACTGCATAATGAGGAGCTTCATAACTTGTACTCTTCTCCAAGTATAATTAGAGTGATCAAGTAAAGGAGGAAGAGGTGGGCAGGTCATGTAGCACGAATGGGGGAGACGAGGAATGCGTATAGGATATTGGTGGGAAAGCCAGCAAGAAAGAGACCTCTAGGTGGACCAAGACGTGGACAATATTAAAATGGATCTTAGAAAGATAGGATGGGATGGTGTGGATTCGATTGATCTGGTTCAGGATAGGGACCAGTGGAGGGCTCTTGTGAACACGGTAACGAACCTTCGGGTTCCATAAAATGCTGGGATATTCTTGAGTAGCTAAACAATTGGCGACTTCTCAAGAAGAGCATAGCTCCACGAGTGAGTGCGTTATGTTTACTTGGTGCATACTTTGTAACCAGACTCGAAATCCCTGAAGATTTCTTTCCTCATAGATCTGATATGTAACTGAGGGTTTCCATATATATAACGAGTTCTCTGAATAATTATTCGCATGCCTTATTTTTACTACAAACTGAGTATTTTATAAGACACTGACCGTAGAGAATACACCGCGGCTGTCAATTCTGTTGCATGTATATTGGCCCTCGCTGGAACGTGTTTACCGAGCCGTTGCCTAGCAGCGGGACAAATTTTCTGAGAAGTAGTGGGTCTGGAGCGGAGTCCGCTCAGCCTCGTGAGGATAACTGAGGAGCTACTTGATTGGGAAAGTAGCGGCTCTGGTCTAGAAAATCGAATTTAACGGCCATGGGGATCCGTTGTGCTGACTACGTGACACCATCTATCCGCAAAAGTTGGCACTAACTTCGCTGACAGCGGCGGTCGCTCAGTCGGTATGGTTCGCTTCCGGACTACAGGTCACGGAGTTTTTTTTTTGCCTAGCAGCGAGCTCTAGGGGGACACAAAGATATACAGAAAAACGTGATCTCATAAGCCCGCTTTTATTTCTTTAGTAAGGAAAGTGGGTTAAACTTTTATGTGATGGAATCTGGAGGGATTTTCGTGTTCGGCTACTTACGTGACGTTGCAGTTCAGCCACTAGAAGTTTAGCCATTTTGTGCGAGACCTGTATATTAGAGAGCCTCGCAACAAAATCAATTTTATATAATATGGAAATAAGCAACTTCGATTAATGGAAACTTATCTCCAGTTCTTCGAATAGGAATTGCGACTAATAGGAATCTACAATGGTCCTTGAAATGGAAGAAAAAACACAGTCGGAAAGACTTCAGTTTCTTTAATATCTCTGCGAATTGCGTCGGAGCAGAATCTGTCGTAAAATGTACAACTTAACCTGCCACTCTCACTGAATGAAATAGTTCTAATTCTTAAAAGAGCCGATAATTTAGAATAAGGGAAATGGAAACGTAATCCACGAGCTATGATTTTGGTTATCTGCGATTGAATAGTAACCAGTGCTGCCGTATGTATAATTTGGGGTTTTACAGCCCCGAAAGTTCATAGTATCTAGTGTTCTGTGTTGTAACATCAAGTTTACAATAGGAACAACGCTTTGCTAAACCTGCGGTTATTCGTGCTATGCTCGGTAACGGAATTTTAAACATACAATTTTGAGGATAAGGAACTCGAAGAAGCGGAAAAAGAAGTTGAAGGCAAAGATGAAGACAGGGGAAGAAGAAAAAATGTGGAGGAGAAGGAACACAATAGAAAAGAGGAAACAAGAAAGAAAGATCATGTAGTATAAGGAGAAGGAGGAGATGAAGAAGAAAATATAGAAAGTAAGAGAGAAGAAACATGAGAGGAGAAAGGTGAGGATGAAGGTAGTGAAAAAAGAAGAAAATGAGATGGCAAAGGATAAAGAAAAACATGAAATAGAAGAAGAAACGACCAGGAAGAGGGCGAAAAAAAATATCAAAGGGAAGAAGAGAAAATGTAGAGGAGTATGTTGAAGAAGAATTAGACTAGGAAACAAAATTATCTTTAATCTTGGCCATGTCTATATTGTTCAGAAAATCATCATTCCACAAAACCATCTTGTTCTTATTAACTCGGTTTGAAAGGGCTATTGAACTCGCCTTTCAAGCGCCGTGGATACCGAGATAAAAACAGGAACACATTATTCAGAATGCGAAACGACTTCATCGGCATTAAGCGCCCCGTGGACACTGGTCTATTAGGAAGCAAGTTTATCGTGTTCAGATACGGAAATCCTTTATCAAAATGCTTATAATATTGATTGCACTTTATCCGGCTACTTAACATCTGAAATATTTGAGCCATCTTCAGTTCATTTGGAACTGATTCGTCAATTAATACGCGTCCACTGGCGCCAGTTCTTCGTCAGTGACGCCACATCGTAGTAACAGACAAGGAAAACACAGAACAGGTTACAGGAATACTTGCATGGATAATGCAGAATGCAGATATTGTGTCTGTCTTCCTTTTATAACCATTTTTTTCCTGTTTATTTGCTATAGAAGAATGAGCTATGCCTTATCGGCAACGGACATCTGTAGCCGTTTTCTCTGCAAAGACTTCTGTGTGTACATATACGGATGAGTTGCAAGTTGCATATCAGTTTAGGCTGTAGATCTTGTTCTCGGTTGATACTCTTGTGATAGTATGTATATGCTAGTAGGCAACGACCTGTCAACGAACCAGAGACCTCAGCAAAGTTTAGTATTTGGCCGGTAAACAAGTATTACACGAGTGTGTAAGCACACCAATTATTGTTAAGGTGATTAAATCATTTAACAAATGTGGGAAGCAGTAAAATGCGCAGAGTACAGTATGTTAGTAGGAGACAGAGGACACCATCTGGGAGACCTAGGAGTCAATGGAACGAAAGTTATGAAATGTAACTTGGAGAAATGTCGTGTGCATTGGGTTCATCTGGCTGGAGATATGGTCCAGTGCCGGGAAATTTCTTTCTCTTCAGAATTATAGAATTTTCAAGGAAGGACCCTTTATATTTAGTTCATGCAGCGATGTTTTCGTATTCTTCAGGCGCTTTTCTCATTTCAGCCGTTGCCTTGAACAGAAAATAGGAGCCGAACGGGTTATGGGAGCTATAACGCACTGGACCCATGTCCTCTAGTTCTCAGTTCAAATCTCGGCTGGGAAACTTGCTGCTCTGACAGACTGTTCGTGGATTTCATGAGTTTGTCTAGGCAACTGTTCGATAGAAACTGGATTAACTCACGATTGCTTCCTTCTGAATCCCTTCCAATTCACCATTTCTCCTACAATTCGATGCTGTATTTTCTAGCTATTGAAGACACGAAAAAACATACTGGACACAGTAACCGAACGTTGCAGTTGATTGGTCGACTCTCTTTGTGAAACTCTTTCGAGTATCAGGCCTGAGACTGCTATTTCCCCACTCCGCCCCCATGGCTGTACAGCCCCTTGGACCTTGGCCGTTCTTTTTTTGGAGTCTTAATCCTAGACATAGACTGCAGGCCTCCTTGGACGAGGGATCAGCCCGTCGCAAGGCCGCTACCTACACACAGAATAAAACTACCGTCATAGTACTAGGTGAAGAAATTCTTTGTTAGGTGACATATTCCATTTTTCGCTTACACAAAATTATTTTTTGTAGGTCATTAATTTCATTTAATTGTAATTTCCTTCTCAGACAATGCAAGCGAGAATTTTGAAGAAAATAAAAGCATAAATAAATTCGGTTTCTAGGAACTTTTAAAGGAAAGAGGACGGTAGGATTTGTATTCTTACATAGTTAAAACGACAAAATATTTAATGACTGTAAAATAGTTCCTATAATTTAAGAGGTATATTGACACTCAATATTTGCCACAAATGCATAATTAATTCACACTGATTCTTAACTATTTGAAATATAATAAAAACAGCTAATGCAGGGAGCAATAATACCAGCCTTGTACTTAAAATACCTCAATTTTTAGCTACAGCGAAACAATTAATTTGTTAGAGCCGTGTTTCGTGCATTCCAATGAAGTAGCCTTTATGTTTCCTAGCTTCAAAACTTCGCTTCCGGCGTAAAAAGAAATATTCAGGAATTTCAAGTTGCATTATGTTGTAAAATGGGCTGGAACATTTGCTCGAAACGTATGTAATGCGAGAAGCCCAGGAATGTTTCATAAAAAAGAAGAGTTATAAATAAAAACGATGGTATGTCGAAACGTGAAAAGGAAGATGAAGAAAACGTTCTCAAAAATATGTACCAAACTACAGAACCACGCAAGTATATGCTAATGTTATATAATTGCTTTGGTGTAAGATTTTCAGATAGTTGGGGTGGAAAGCGACAAGAATTTTGGCATTTTAATATTCGTTCTGGCTCTGCAGTAGTACAGAATGTTCTAGGAACGTGTGCGCCAGCAAAATGTACACCGTTTTAACAGAACATGAGTGTTCAACACCACTAATATCAAAGCTACCATTGAATGCGACTTAAAGGCAATTTCATGAAGTTCATATCTTCCTGAGATCCCTCCTAATGTTATCCTCCCATTTCCTCTGGATTCCAAGTGAACCAAAATTATAATTGTCCACGCTACACGTTTAGCCCATCGTATTCTACTGTGTTCCACTGTTATAATAATAATAATTGGCGAATTCTGTAAGCGATATATCTGAGAAGAAAGCATACATCGGTTTTAAGTAATATTTTCCGCATTTTGTCTGTCATGAGTGAGGCCTGTCCATCAGGAATATGATTCATCGCCTTCTTTTGATCGTACTAATGTAAGAATCCCTTCTTCGCAATCCCCACATATGGATGTCTTCCCGTGACCTGATGGTGATATTTGCATTTTGCCTACTCACTTGCTTTCCATCACATGAAATATGAATATTGAGGCCTATAGACCCGTTGCTAGGGAAAGAAACCTATAAACAAACGAGGAAACGAGGACATCCGTTGCTATCCAATAGGCGAATGAACAAACGGCCGTTTCTATACAACGGGTCGGTAATCACTCCTACAACAATACATGAACTGTTTGGTGTTGTATTTTCTGTTGGGTCCTCCCAGGGGCTGTATAACGAGGACCCCATAGTTCAAGCTTGACAGTTCAGTTGTAAAAAAAAAGTTAGTTGCAAGATTTCGGTTGTAAAAAGAAGACTTTATATGTGTTGTAGTTACAGTGAGATTCTTATAATTAGTGTGTTAGAAGCCGTTGCCAGGTAATGGCTGTTGAAGACACATCAGCCCGGAAAAGGTTTAGCGGCTGCTGTAGTGAACTGTAAAGTGTGTAGATCAGCGATAGCGCTGTAATTACCTGTAATCCCGAGTATTGTGTATAAGTGGTCAATAAATCCAATCACCAATCCATACCCCATCCATAGTAACACCCCCAAATACGTGACAACATCAAGCCAGTGAAGACCCATCGATTCTTAATGGTTAATGAATATGGAGCAGTTGGTGGAGTGAGACTTACAAGATGATACCGTAGTACTCAGATAAAACCTGCCCCAGTGCCATGTCTTCCACAACTAATCCCCTATGATCTGACCTGGCCTCAATCACGGGCCATAGTGTGGGAAGATCTTCTTCTATTCCTGTTTCTCCCACTTGGAGCATAGGGCATCCATAAAACGCTTCGTTTCACTTCAGTTTCTTAAGCTAAGACAGCCATTAGAATTCCTTTGAAGGGGGATCAGCCCGTCCAGTAAAGGAAAACGAAAAAAGAATAGTGAACAGGGGCACGCAGTAGCGTAGTTTGTTGAGACACTATGCTACAAGCCGGAAGGTCACGGTATCGAATCCCGGTGAGGTGGATTTTTTCAATTTACCTAATCCTTCCAGCCGCACTATGGCCCTAGGGTCGACTTAGCCTCTAACAGAAATGAGTACCAGGAATATTCCTGGGGGTAAAGCGCGGCCGGCGCGTAAGGCTGACAACCTTACCGCCATCTGTGAGCCGATTGTTTACAGAATGTGAGAACCTCAACATCTCACAACACTATCGGCCTCCACAGCCTGTTACAGGGATACCTTTACCTACCTTTTTAAGAAATAATAGTGAATTCTGTTGAGACGATACAAAAGCTCCAAAAGTCAGATCTATACAGTGCAACAGGACTCCGAAATATAATATTATCAGAGTGTTTCTTTTTCCACATCGCCGGTAGATAGTATGATTTCCATACACAGTTACAGAATACAGAGCGACTTCATCTACGTTAGCCCTTAGGTAGGCCGCACACTGGCATGCGTCAAGACACGATGTCTGCGACATGACGCAAAGAAAGGAGCACAGCTGAAATGAATGAGATTATGAAAACCGTCGCAAACCTATCTGAGTCATGATGCTGACGAATCACGAATGAAGCAAGACTGCGTATTTTGTCTCATGTGTTGATGCTTGTCTTGACGCAGTTGGTGTGCGGTCGCCCTTATACGGTGTGTAAGTGAGCTCTGATGTATTGTGAAGTTAGCGACTTTGCCACCCCGCCAGTATATGTAGTAGCTTGTACAGAGCGAATGAGATGATTTACGCGTTAATATCACGAGTGATTTAAATGCGGCATTCGCTTGCCATTGTGGCTGAAAATCGATTTGCTATAAAGTACTGCTCACTCATAAAACAATCAGCGGTAATTGCAAAATATAAAAGTAAAATATTGCATTTGAAATCCTGAAAATCCTTTAATTCATTGTTTTACCCCTTTTCCTGTGTTCTTTATATATGTCTACTGGTATATTTTATTTATTTGTTTCAAGGTAACTACATGTTTAAAAATATTACATTATTTATGTTTATAAAGTTCTTGCAAGTAGTTCATAGTTTATGGCTGATCTATGTTTTACGGTTACTAATTAAATTTTACTGGAAATTCTTCAGTTGCTACTCACTGATTGAAATTTATAACGACTGAACAGGCAAAAAATGAAGTTTACAGGTTGTGTAAAAATGTATGTTATTCTTGCATGCCACGGAGCGAGTTTGGCGCAACCGCACAATGCTTAGCTTTCGAAAGAGTGGAGGGGCGAGGAACACTTAACAGCCCGGAATGAAGATATTTGTGTGGCTTCTAACAGTTCCTCAAATACAGCACCCACATATGAACTAGGACCACTGAAAACACTGACCGTTGATGCGGTGCATTTTAAAGTTTCGAAAAGCAGAATTTTTTTTTAAGTTTTGCTCATAATAATTCCCTTAATGCTAACGGATGTACACTAAAACAACATTAAATGTGCAGATATGGGGCACGTCAAGGAAATGAAACGTAGGTCTAAGCGTATATGTGTGTGCCTGTGTTTTGTGATTCATTTTACGAAATTGTCAATATTTAGACTATATATAGACTGTATGTAGACTATATGGCGGCGAATGGTAGGATTCTTCATGGATGATGATTCAAAAAGGATAAAGAAGGGAAGGGCAGCAGGCTGATCTAGTTATGCCCCTGTATTTTTCCGAAGGAACAGAAGAAATACACGAAAACACTTTTGTCAAAACAACCAGTGTCCCGGCGTGGATTCAAACCAAGCACTTCCAGAAGAAAGTATAGAGCGTTACAGCTGCAGCAAACTCGTCGGTCTGAGCATAAGGAAATGACAAAATAAATCTGACATAGTGACATAGAACAAAAAAAAAAAGTCCATAATTTAATTAATTATCACAGCTTATTTCCTTAAGCACGAATGGGGGAGACGAGGAATGCGTATAGGATATTGGTGGGAAAGCCTGAAGGAAAGAGACCACTGGGAATATGAAAACGTGGGTAAGTGGACAATATTAAAATGGATCTTAGAGAGATAGGATGGGATGGTATTGATTGAATAGATCTGGCTCAGGATAGGGACCAGTGGAGGGCTCTTGTGAACACCGTGATGAACCTTCGGGTTCCATAAAATGCTGGGAAATTCTTGAGTAGCTGCAGAATTGGCGGCGCCTCCAGAAGGGCTCAGCTCCATGAGTAAGTAAGTAAGTAAGTAAGTAAGTATTTCCTTAAGTTGTTACGAGACCATAACATTATGACTTTTCTTGCTGAACAGGTTATTTGACCATGAACGTCAGGACGTCTACAATTTTCAAGTCGTTGCGACGGATGGAGGGCGTTACGACGCCAGGTCGCAGAAGGTGCCTGTTCAGATCACAATCGGTGACAACAACGACAACAAGCCAGTGTTCTCTCGTTTTCCATTCAGCGCCGAAGTGCCGGCGTACTCACAGCCCGGGCATAACCTTCTACGGGTGACCGCCGAAGACCAGGACGAAGGCACGAACGCGGACATTGTGTTCAGTTTTGTGAACGAGCCTTCAAACAACAAGTTTCGTATTAACCCGAACACTGGGATCGTCACAGCGGCTTCCAGTCTTGCTTTGGAGTCAGGAAAATTGTTCCATCTCGAGGTCCTGGCTAGGGATAAAGGAAATCCTCCGCAGAGTGCGACAGGACTCATCGAAATAAAGGTGGGAGAGAGTCCTGAGGGAGCGGCGACACTCAGGTTCCAGAACACATCCTACGTGGTTCATCTCCCTGAGAACGCACCAATCGGCAGAGAAGTGGCGCAGGTAAATTTCCCGAACTTTCTGCCTCTCATGCTTACGTCATCTACGTATACAGATTAACTGATAATTTATTCTCTCATTGTTATATTTTAGCGTCCTGTTGCACTGATTCATGTCCATGATGTGTATATTTATGCTAGCCGTCTTACAGTGCACACAATTTCACCTTTCTCTTCACTTTTACACTACATATTTCGGCACTAATGTGCCATCTTCAAGTGTGTGTCTATCCACGTCAAACTACTGCACTGCATGCACATTAGTGCCGAAACATGTAGTGTAAAAGTGAAGAGAAAGGTGAAATTGTGTTCTTCTCTCATCTTTTCTCTTTACTTCATTTATTTCTTATTCTTCTTTCGATTTTCATTTTCAATCATTTATCTTCCTTAAATTATTATTAAGTTTCTGCCACTTTTCTTATTTTGTTCAATTCATTCCTTCTTTATCTTATTTCCCGTCATTCCTCGTCCCTTGGACCTTTCTCCCCGGTCACAAAGTGGCCTTAACCCAAGCTGACAACACCCCTCCTTAGAGTACCAAGGCTAAGAATCTGAGGAGCTTTACCTCCAGATCTCCCTCTTTAACTCTACGGTACAGTGCTTTGGCGCATGGAAAACTTCTTTTCACATCTTTAAAACAGGACTGTCCAAGTTTAAACCGCTGAGGGGCTGCATTATACCTTGCTTACCTACCCACGGGCCGTATTTTAGAGATGTGTTATTTTTCAGCATATCTATATATCTGCAATGGTTAGATTTATGTACAAGTATCAGAAGCACACGTATACGAATTGGACTTGTAATGATTCAAAATATTGATTTAAATATAATGTATTTTAATCTTACACGACGGTACCAAAATTATTTGATGAATTCTCTTTAAAAAAAGATAAACCTATAACTTGTACTCTTCTCCAAGTATAATTAGAATGATCAAGTCATGAAGATAAGGTTGGCAGGGGATGTAGCATGAATTGGGGAGGCGAGGAATGCATATAGGATATTGGTGGGAAAGCCAGGAGGAAGAAGACCACTAGGAAGACCAAGGCGTAGGTGGGTGGACAATATTAAAATTGATCTTAGAGAGATAAGATGGGATGGTATGGATTGGATTGATCTGACTCAGGATATGGACCGGTGGATGGCTCTTGTGAACACGGAAATGAACCTTCGGGTTCCGTAAAATGCTAGGAAATACTTGGGTAACTGCAGATTTGTCTTCTCCTCAAGAAGGACTCACCTCCATGAGCAAGTAAGTAAGTAAGTAAGTACTTTTTTATTGGTAGTGGGGTGGGACTAAGTCCCTTGTACTGCCGGCACTTCTGGCCTATTGTACCAGCCCCAGATGATAGGTGAGGGTGATTGTGGAGCAATTGGTGGAATGAAGATTGGCAGGGGAAACCGAAGTACTCGAAGAAAACTTGCCCCAGCGCCACTTTGCCCACCACAAATCCCACTTGACCAGACCCCGGGATCGAACCCGGACCACCGCGGTGGGAAGCCAGTGACTAACTGCATGAGCTATGGCGCGGCAAGTAAGTAAACCCCCCACTCTATATTCTCCTTAGAAGAGTGGGTGCATCTGCACTTATGTGAGCAGTAGCGAGTCGAAGTAAATTGGGGAAGAGATTCATTATTAGTGAACAAGAATATCGCCAATTTATGTACCTCATGGTTGAGAAATTGCATCAACTGAAGTAGGTTCTCGCAAGCGAAGGAAGATTTAACGCCCATTTGGAGAAGAGAAGAGAATACTTGAGGGCCGCAAGCAGCCATTCCCGTGTGGCTCGCGTGCCTCCACTTAGACAACCCTGTCTTAAAACGTGAACGACGTCTTCTTCTTCGTCTTCACCTTGAGTATTTTGAAGCACCTCGCGAGGCTCAGAAATCGAGGTTTTACGTTAACATGTCCCTGGGTCCTTTTAAATTTCATTTTTTGTCTACGAGTGTATTATATGCGATCGTAAAGAAATGCTCCCTGTGTTTACTCACTTTCGGGGTAAATGTCTATTGCGCTTGCTGAGATGTGTTCTGGGGAAGACATAAGAACAGCAACTCCCTTCTGATCCCTTTACAGAGGAAAGACATGATGCTCGCGTAAAATATATCGGATCCCTCTTGGGTTCTGTCTGCTTTTAAGTGGCAGTTCTTCGTATCAGTAACTGTAATTGTGCCTTGCAGTCAGCTTCTTATTCTCCGTTGTGTTGTGTCTTGTCCGAAGTAGCGATCTCAGACATTTCAGTCGGTCACTATGACCTTAACTCTTTTAATCAGCGATTGCTTACATAATTTACTACTACTGCGGGTTAGTGAATGATGAATGGGGACAGATTCGGAAGGAAATGGTACTGGGCCATTTAAAGATATTTTCCCTGTATCTGCCAGAGTCGGGATAGCGACTGGCTATGAGCTGGACGACCGAGGGTTTCGAGTTCGAGTCCCGGTAGGGTCAAGAATTTTCTATTCTCCACATCGTCTAGACAAGCTCTGGGGCCCACTCGATGTCCTATCTAATGGGTACCTTTCCCTTTAGGAAAACGGCCGGGACGTGAAGCTGACCACCTAGCTCCAACGAGTGCCGAGGTCGGGAACTCCTCAGTGAAATTGTGCTTAAATATTTAAGCACAGGGACAATTTTACCTTTTTTACCTTTCCCTGCACGTGCCTAGGGAGACAGAGGAGAAGCGCTGAAGATTTCAGGCAGGACGGTGTGCCTGCGAGTCGCGAATCAATCCCGAATAACGAATCTCGGTCCGACCAGAAAAGAATGCGTAGTCCTGGGGCCTGATACACCCAGGGGCAGATTTCAAGGTGGGGAGTCAATATATTCGATTTTAAAAGACTGCATAACAGGTTGCCTATCTTATCTATCATCTTAAACACGATGTTTGCTACCAGTTCACAGATAAGCGATTGATGTGCTGATTAGGTATAATAGGTGGTTGTGATGTTTTGTGCAGCATCTCTGGGATGTTTTGTTTTATTTTATTTTCGTAACAAGCTTGATGTATGGTTTCATCATCTGATTAACGTGCAATATTATGCAAATAAAGCGTTGGCGGCTAGCATTGGAATATACGTATTTCATGATATGGAAAGACAATGGTCCTCGATTTTCAGAACAAATGAAGCTGCCAAATGACAAGAATATTGAAACGTACTTGAAAGACGTTTCGATATGTCAGACACCCACACAAGATACGTATATTCCTAGCAAAGTTTAGCATTTCTTGAGGAAACTTATAAAATATTCACAATAGCACCATGTCTGGAGCACGCGGTAGCGTAGTTGGTTGAAGTGCTTTGCTGCAAGCCGGAAGGTTTTGGGTTTGATTCCCGATGAGATTATTGGATTTTTTAATTGACTTAATCCCTCCAGTCGGGTTCAACTCAGCCTCTAACGGGAATGAGTACCAGGAATCTTCCTGGAGGTAAAAGGCGGCCGGCGCGTAAGGCTGACAACTTAACCACCATCTCTTAGCCGACTGTCTAGAATATGTGGAGGCCTCGTTGTCTCACAACCTTATGGGCCTGAACGGCCTGTAACAGGGATAACACTCTTTTAATGCAAATGATTAACAAAAGCATGTTTATATTTATATGAACATGCATGTACATTTACTAGGTCTATTCTTAAAAATATGTACTTGATTCGATATTCTTAGGCATAGAATGGAACGAAATTTTTAATGACAATTTTTTTCTTTTGAATAGAAAATTGCACTGGAAACAATTTGATGCCCACGTATGCACAATACTGGAAGGAGGGTGCCCTACCCTTTACAATCACCTCCCAAAATATGTCAGAACGTTGTAAAAGGAACAATAAATGGTATTGTGCTGATAAATTTAAATCATAATTTCTAAACTTGTATTACTCTTCTATTTTACTGGCACCTCCAGTAAGTTTTTACAAAAAAAAAACTCCGTGGTCTGTATTCCGCAAGCGAACTATACCGACCGAGCGACCGCCGCTTGTCGGCGAAGTTAGTGCCAACTTTAGCCGATAGAGAGTGTCGCGTGGTCAGCGCAACGAATCCCCATGGCCGTTAATCTCGGTTTTCTAGACCGGTGTAGGTTTTTACAAGCTGCTATATATACTGTAACTAGGAAACACGATTGATCGTGGAATATATATTTGGTTTCGTCACTGATTATTCTACGAAATGAAATAGCAACTGATGATTATAATCAGTTATTCTGCCACCATAATACGAATTATCGCTTCCTTCTCTCACACATAAAAAATGCGAATTATGTGTTGAAGGTAATTGTGTCTCGGATACTGCCTTTAGTTTTGCAATTCACCGTTTAAATTTAATTGCTGGATTTATTTACTGAAATTGTATTGACCTTGTATGTTACGTCTATCACAAAATTCATCACATATGGTGGACATATTCAGTCATCTTAGTTTTGTTTAAAAACGTCATTTCCTATGCCACCTCGGCTCCGTGTGAAACAGAATTGTGAGACCTGCGGGCGTAATTTTGGGCCGATTCATCATCATCATCATCAGTAATCTGTCAGACGACAGGTCCACAGTCTCTTCCAAAACAGTTTCTCCACTTAATGCGATCTTCTGTTTTTGGAAAGAGACTATCCAGGAAAAGTGATAATGTGGTAGTTTTTCCATTTGCTTTCCACATCGCAGTACAGCAGCCGTTCAAACCACTCTGGTCACGCCTGTTGCTATACGAACTTGAACCATCTCGAGCATCATTTGCTCTGTGCTTCAAGTCGCTGCTGATGACGCTGCTTCCGACATCAGTTTTTGGTGTCTCTCTTCGTCTGATGCCTACCCTTTGACCTGTCCAGCAAGGGAGGCCCTGCCAGTAGCTACGCTACCGCTGGTATAGCTCTCAGGGTCCTTGGCATACTCAAACCCCCTCACCACGATAAAGTGGAGATAAGGAGGGGGTGGGCCGATTAGATGGAGAAAATTCTATTCCCTGGCCTTCATTCGGTGTACACAACGGAGTGGGTTTCATACTTTCGTCTAAAAAATAGATCACCGCTAACTTTGAGAACATTTTGAAAATGAAAAATTGTTGAACATATGTCGGCTTAATAAGTCATATTTGTCTCAAACCTTCAGGGTTGACTATTATAGAGCCCTGCAGAATGGGCCCATAGGGCTGTTGCAACAATAGGGTCTTAATGGGCTACCACTGTTAACATGCAAAGAAATGTGGACATTTACTTGATGAAATCTTTACTGTAAAATAAAAAATAAGTAAAGGTATCACTGTAAGAGACCGTGGAGGCCCATAAGGTTGTGAGATGTTGAGGTTCCCACATTTTCTAGACAATCGGCTCATAGATGGCGGTAAGGTTGTCAGCCCTACGGTCGGCCGCCCTTTAACCCCAAGAATATTCCTGGTACTCATTTCTGTTAGAGACTGAGTCGACACTAAGGCCATAGTGCGGCTGGAAGGATTAGGGCAATTGAAAAACAAATCCAATGACCTCATCTAGACTTGAACCCACGACCTTCCGGCTTGTAGCATAGTGCCTCAACCAATTACGCTACTTTACTATAGTCTGACTAATGTGAATCACACGTAGGAACATTTTAGTGGTATAATAATGCGTAAGGTATTGTTAATTGCCGTCAAATTAATGATAGACGAAAAGGAATGGAAGTCCTTAATAGGGCAAGAGATGTAGGAGGCCACCAAGCAGGTGTTGTGTGTCAGGCAGTTGAAGTTTGGTTATGTAAAGCAGTCAACGCCCAGAAATCTGGAACCAATGCCATGCATCGGAGAATCTTGATAAAAGCAAAACGCCTCCTAACCACCGTAGATGTTAATATATTTGTTGACGCTAATGGGCCGGTAGGATACATTTATGGTAAAGATCTTACATTTTGCTTCTCGTAGACATTAACTTCTTTTGTCGTCTATATTAAGGATCGCGTCTGAAGCAACTTACAAAGGTTTCCGACGTTGCATATTTGTTGCTTATTTTTCTTCTAGTTTTATTCCTTCACGTTTTCAACTTAACTGTATGTGGAGACTAATGATGGTGAAGTAAAAAAAAATAATTCAAAAGAAAATTATTTCACTTAAGACCGTATAATTGAGAATAAACTTTAGGAAACTGTTTTCTTTCTGCTCTGTTTCATTTTATCCTCAATATATGATACCTTTTACACATATAAAAAAAATTTCAACTTGTTACGTTCTGTCTGGATATCAATGGTCATTTCCAGACTGTAACTTCCCTCCCCGAGCTGAGTCAAATATGTAAGTCATTTCAGTAAGAAATATTAACGGCTTTCCCTAGCAACAGATTCCTTCTTTTGGTGCCTCGGCTGTGCTAAATTATGTCCTCATGTTTCTCTGACAAACACTAGTTAAATTAGGGCATAAAAATCTGAAAGAATTCCGTAATTATTCCTTTGATACAATTCTTTGGTACATGCTCCATTTTAGATGTCAGATGTGTGAATTCAGTTTACGATTTCTGTAAGGCAGAAAACATTTGCTTTCGTATGTCGTGTTCCCCCTCCCCCTTCATGTTATTTCCGTCACCTTCTTTGAACATGTGACGTATTCCGTGAATAGTCCCAAATGAGATGTTTCCATCATTGGCCATTTTACGAGTCTGTCAGTATGTACATTATTTAAGGTCGAATGGTAGGATGATTGATGAATTAGAAAGGATTTGGAAGGAAGCGGTCCTGACCTAATTGAAATACCATCCCATATTTGTTTGGAGGGACTTAACCACGAAAAATATCAGCCCTAATAGCCCATGTGGGTGGGCAATATTACAATGGATCTTAGAGATATAGGATGGGATTATTTTGACTCAGGATAGGGACCAATGGAGGGTTCTTGTGAACACGGTAATGAACCTTCGGGTTCCATAAAATGCTGGGAAGTTCTTCAGTAGCTGCAGAATTGGCAGCTCCTCCAGAAGGGCTGAGCTCCATGAGTAAGTATAGCCCGTGTTCCAACTCACAGTCGAATGTGTACTATGTACTCTGAAATGCTGACATTGTTGTTAAATAAACAACAGAGAAATTACGCTGTGATGCCTGGAACAGGTATCGGCTGTGAGGACAGACGGACGGCGTCAGAGGATCACGTACAGTTTCGGTAGCGGCAACGAGGACTCTACGTTCGAGATGAGTTCCCAGACTGGGGCGATCCGGGTTCGGAACCCGTGGGTCCTAGACTACGAGACCCGCCCCACTCTGCGCCTGGTGGTGGTGGCACAGGCTGATAGCAGCTCCTCTGGACCGCCCCTTTATGGCTACTGCGATGTCTGGATTCACCTTCAGGACCAGAACGACAACGCCCCGAGATTCACACAGCAGCAGTATTCGGCAGCGGTGTGGGAGGGGAACAACAAGGGGACGTTCGTCATGCAGGTGAGCATCCAGAAGGACTTAAGACTTCCTTTGAAATCTCAATATTTATTTGGGGTTCATGAAAACATAAAACATCAGGCCGTTTTCATGAATTTACTGAAGAAGTCTTGTGTATGAGGACATATGAACATCGTAATAATAGAAATTCCACCGTCAGCGCAACTATAAATTATTACCTTATATTCCACTACATGTTTCGATCCTTATAGGGTCATCCTCAGGTGTTGTGGTTTAATCACTTTCATTATTGAATTGTAAAGCTTGTATTCACATTTACATACATAAGTTTAAAATGACTACATGTATGTTTATGTTCTAACTGCTAGATGTTGATTTAAATACAATGTAAATATGAAGTAAAAGTTAAAAATTAAATATTAATTTCACTAATTTTAAAATTAATTTAAAAGTGACGTATGCAGTATTCAGCTTAGTGTCTGTTGCTGTTTTCTGATTTTCTATTATTGGCTAGATTCTTTTGTGTTAACTGTTTCTTGAGCACGAATTTATCTTCTTTCTTATTACCAGGATGTCAAGTGTTACTGTTGTGTTGTATAGTTTATGTCATATTCTTTGCTGCGTGGTCATGTTTATAACAACGTAATTGCATCCCCTTCTTCTTCATGACTTCTTGAAACAATTGCTTTTGTCAGATTCGTGAAGACATGAGAAAATTTTGTCTGTCCTTATGCCATCCTGAAGAATCTCATTGTTAATGATGGGTTCATGAGGACATAAAGACATCCTTTCCTTCTTTGTACCTTAGCAGACAAACAAAGCATGCGGATATATTGCTGATGATAAGGGATTACTTTGTATCAAACAAGAGTGGAAAGTTGTAATTTAATATATTAGAGAATGCATGTTATTCAAATATGTTCTTTGACATTTGCGTACCTAAAGCATATTTATTTATTATTGTTAACATGTCTGAAGTTATAAAACTAACGACACAACAGATATATGACACATATGCAGAAAATGGTTGTATTCTTTATTTTGTTTAATATCATGTCGGTAAAAATATTTCAAATTAAAAATTGCATGTCTCACTGAGATTTGTTTCGTTTTTAACCAGTTCTTTTCAGTGGTTGACTGGTTTTTGAATGTCCGCTAAAGTATAAGTTATACTCGACTTATGCACACCAAATTAAAACAATTTCAATGTAGACTTCAACACAAAATTTAATCAAAATCCATTCATTAATTTGGTATATGAAACATGTAAATAATCTTGACATATCCTCTAGTTTAATGTGGTTGTTGAACAAGGGAATGTGTACCTCTTATTGTGGGCATACCCAGTATAATTATTGTTTGATCATTTTCACTCAGAGAATCGGGACTGCTGACCCTTACACCGAATTTAGATTTATCTTCATAACCCCATCACACGTTTGTCCCATCAGACTGATCAGATTTTCTTTCTCAGGTCTCTGCCACAGATGCAGACCAGGGAGCGAACTCCCGAGTCCTGTACCATATTGTGGACGGTAATCATGACAACGCTTTCGTAATTGAACCGCCATTCTCAGGGTTAGTGAAGACCAACATTGTCTTGGACAGGGAGATCAGGGATGCCTACCGCCTCACAGTTATTGCCACAGATGAAGGGGTGCCACAGCTAACAGGCACTTCCACCCTGTGCATTAACATCGTGGATGTCAACGACAATCAGCCTACCTTCCCCCCTCACAGTGTCATCAGTGTTAGCGAGGGTAAGTATATGCAGCGAAACGTCCGCATGGATTGGTTTTGTGTTGTGGTGGCCCTGCATTTAATTTGGCATGCGTGCTTTTGAAATAGCGTGTTAAAAACTGAGGAATGAATCGTTGTATGAGGTAGCTTAATAAATGAGATATGTCGCCTGGTTTCCGTTCCTGAGAAGGGCAAGAATTCTCTCTTCATCATAAGATATATGAAGTCACTAGGGCCCACCAGCATCTCACCAGATGTGAACCAAGGACTCTTTCTCTAGAAGTGAAGCTGCGGCTTTATAAAGCTGACCATTCACACCAAATTCCAAGATCAAGAATCTATGTAGCTTTATCTGTGCTCCATGGTTTGGTACTTGGGCACTAAGGATCTTCTTTTTTACATCAGTTGTCATGTTAGAGTTTAACGGGGGTCAGTTTCCATCCCAACAATATAAACGGAGAAAGACTATCCTCTCGAAAGAGACGACACGAAAGAGACACACGATATGAAACTCCTCAGTATTGTCCCTAAAAAGGGCAACTATCTCCACCTTTCCTGTCTGCAGTGGCCCTGAAGAAGGCTGTTTTGTCATGTTTTCCTGTTCACCATCCTTCCAGCCGCACTATGGCCCTGGGGTCGACTCAGCCTCTAACAGAAATGAGTACCAGGAATATTCTTGGGGGTAAAGGGCGACCGGCGTGTAGGGCTGACAACCTTGCCTCCATCAATGAGCCGATTATCTAGAAAATGTGGAAACGTCAACATCTCACAACCCTATGGGCCTCCATGGGCTGGTACAGGGATATATTTACTTTTTTTTTACTTATCGTCCTTATAAGCCTAGACAGGGCCCTGTATCCTCCGTTCCTGCTATGGCCCTTACTGATCCTTGTGACACTTTCCGTGTAACATGGACATATGTAATATTGACCGAAATTTACGTTTGCCTAAAACGCTGCAATACCTGAGGTTGTTAAAACTCAGAAGAACGCAGTCTGAATTTTAATTGTCGTATTTACCTGATCTGCTGAATCGTTGCCGATTAGAATGACAAGGTGTGGCGACAAGTTGAGTACGCGTCATTGCAAGGACGAACGCCCTAACCTCGCGCGAGGGTAGCCCTGCCTTGGCAGGTGCTAGAACAGCTTTAAAGAGTTAAATAGAATTCCCGTACGTGAGAATAGTTCTAATAACTCTCAGTCCCCCCTTCGGCCATCAGGAGTCTGTTGGAATATATAACAAGATAGGCGTCCTCTGTGGATTAGTGGCCATATGGAATTGTGCCTCAGAGTTCAGTGCCGGACTGGTGAAGAACCTTTTCACAGTCATAATAAAGTATCAGTTTACATAATATGACATGTAGATCCACTGCTAGGTAACGGGACAGTAAACACGCATGTTTGACAACAGAAGAAGTGTTTTCTATTTGGTTCGCGTATATCCATGTCTGGGAAACGGATGTGTTTTTTATTATTGTAATAAAATAATGAAACAAATCAAATTCATCTCATTATTTACAAAAACTGACAATTGTTCCTCATTCTGAATCATTTCATTCTAGTCAACATTTTTACACCATACTTTTCGAATATCTATTTCATTATACTCCAGAATGTCCGTTGTGGTGTTTTTCCTTAGCGGTTGTGTACCGAAATTTCATGTAGGTTTATTATTTCTCCTTGTGCTTTACATATTTCGTCCATCTCATTGTTGTATTTATCATTTTAATTGTTACCCTTTCAACTTCTGTGAATGAACTGTATTCTTGTAATCCTCACACAAGGAAACGTAATTTCGTCATCATAAGGGTTATGCGTCACACCTCACTTGCACTGTGCTGTTTCTATTACTTTCTAGCTTTTCAATTGTCAGTTGCCTTTGTCAGAAAGCGTATGTAGATTCAGTCCACATCTCCGCCCAACTGTTTATGAAATAGTTATGCCATTGACATGGATAGTGATTGGTACTGGGCTGTGTGACTTTCATGGTGTCGT
Source organism: Cryptotermes secundus (assembly GCF_002891405.2). Lineage (NCBI taxonomy): Eukaryota > Metazoa > Arthropoda > Insecta > Blattodea > Kalotermitidae > Cryptotermes > Cryptotermes secundus. The sequence continues at coordinate 822,001 of NW_019723908.1, forward strand.
AAATTTAGTTTTGTGGTATGCAGGGAAGTTTAGATGTTTTGCTTGGAAGGACAAGAGCAGTATTGGAACTGCAACGAGGACATTCATGGTCACATTCCGTTGACAGATGTTAGTTTTATTTCATTTCTGTCGAGGAATTTCATGTCAGTTTTAATATCAGTGGTGAACTATAACCTTTGGAAGTAGACTCTTATTCTAAAGCGCAGGAATTCACCAAGTTACTCCTCCATAGTAACCATTTTCAAGGTCTAATTAATTGAAAAAAAGAAGTTGGCCTATAATATTTACGGAATTACGTACCCATATTTTGCGTTCTCATTTTCTAATTCTGATTTTAATGGTTAATTTATTATAATTTTACGTAAACCAACTAAATGATACGAGTCTAAGAGATAGAGGCTGAGTTTTTGGATTTATTTGTTAAATATTTTTACCGGTGTATTCAAAACGGGCTCCGATCTAGAAAACCGAAATTAACGGCCGTGGGGATTCTTTGTGCTGATCACTTGACACCCTCTATCCGCTAAAGTTGGCACTAACTTCGCCGACAAGCGGCGGTCGCTCGGTCGGTATTGTTCGCTTGTGGACTAAAACCACCGAGTTTTTTTTAATTCAAAACATCATATGATTGTGTATATTGTCTTTATCAGCATGAGAGGCAATGTGATTTACATAGGATCCACAACTGTTTTTTGGAAGTTTTAAAAATGTCATGTATATGTCAAGAAAATGTGAATCTATACATCCATTAACCCATACGCCTTCATGGCGTAGTGCTTAATTAGTTAAGCACAGGAAATTATGTGAAATTTATTTTACAAGATTTGCCGCCATCCCTGTTTTTAGGGGGTGGGGCTGGACGAAAACTTTGAGCCGTACTTTGGGGCATGCTGGATACTCCAGCGTGCCGTACAAACCAACTGCAGGACCCACTCCGCCACACGAAGAGCCCTGGTTTATATGTCTTTTGTGATCGTATTTTTAAGTATCCTGTGACTAATGTTGCGGATCCAATGGCCGCCCAGTCTAAGGCAAGGACTATCATCGTCCTCTGACACCGGGGTCTTGGGTTCGAATCAAACTGAAGGCATGGATGTCTGTGTACGTTTATTCTGTGTTTATGTTGTTCCATGTGTAGGTAGCGGCATTTGGACGGACTGATCCCCCCGTCCAATTAATCCTACCGACTGTGTATAGGATTAAGAAACTGAAAAATCGGTGAAGGTCCAATATAGGGCTGTAGGACCATGGAGAGAAAAAAGAAGGAAAAAATGGTGCATGTTATAGGTTGTGTTGTATCAGATAACTAAATAACCACATATATGGGGATTATTTTCGTCTGTGATGTGATGCCGTGTTATTTACGAGATATTTACCAATATTTCAGAGCGATACACTGCCTCAGTCTTCAAGGTAAATATTTGGTCATACTCATCGTCTTCACAATCCGAGAGACAGTGCTCTTCATACGTACTGCCATTCGAGCCCTGGAATTCTCATGATCATTTTTATTCTCTTCTGATATTCCTTCATATTTTGAGTTAGAAGACTCACGAATTCGATGATTCACATACTTTTGAGCACCCTGTTTTTAATATTTTCATGTTGTAATTTTGCGCATCAAACTGTATATGCTTCAACAAATTTGTATCTCATTTCAATGAAGATCAAATATGAATTATTAAAAACAAAAAACACCCCCAGTTAGATGATATTTGCACTGTCCACTGGAATAAACTTATGTATCATTTGTACAAACATTTAATTATATATGTGTTTTAGGTACTGAAGTTGGCACAGTGCTAACAGCTGTCACTGCCAATGATGTGGATACGAACCCAGCACTCACGTATGGATTCTCGACAGACAGCGATTCAGAAGCTGGTATCAGTGACGCAGAAGCTACAGGCTTGGGGGTGTTCAGTATTGACAGGTTCAGTGGCAAGATCACGCTCGTTCAACGTCTGGACTTCGAGTCCCAGCGTGAATACCATCTGAGGGTAACAGCTTCAGACACTGCCCACACGGCGCGCACTGTACTCACTATCAGGGTGACTGATGTTAATGACAATCCTCCCATCTTCATGCAGTCCTCGTACCAGGCATCACTGCCCGGTGAGTACCATGCCATATTCATTTCAACTGTGTCTTGTTCCTCTAACTTCACGTTGGTCCCATTTCTGCAACTGAACTCTCTCACCTATTCTTATTTCTTTTTAATTTGTAATCTTATCTCAGTAATATACCAGTCTCTGCAAATATGCTTTTGTTCATTATCATCATCTCTTCTTTATCTAAATGTCGTCCTGTTTATTTTTCAAAATAAGACGTTTCGGAGATTGGTTCCGTCTTCCTCTTCAGGTAAAACCTACGCAGTTAGGACCAATCGATACGGACTAGCTCTATCGATTGGGCCCAAATGAGTATGTTTTACCTGAAGACGGAGACAGAATCCAGTCTCCGAAACGGTATGTTTTGAAAAATAAACATCACGGTGTTTTACATGAAAACAGGACGATGGATAATATCCAAAACCATAATAGTTGTACTAATGTACCATCGTCACAAACTTTTAGGTCTTATAACAGTCTCTTGTTAGACTGTTGGTATAATGTAATCTGTAATTATAACACTCTTCTTACTATCTTCAGTTGATTTTGTATTAAGCGTGTCATCAAATTACTGTTCACCTTCAGTGATAGTTAGAAAAACTCTCAATTCTGAGGGGACAGGGTTCCAGTCGAATGTGTGTTCAATTTATTGTAGTCTATGCAACAAAAGAACGGCTTTATTTGAAAAATTAAAACTTTTATTGGATAAAGGTAATTAAGAGTGCAGCGAATTTGTGGTATTAGAGTGTAGAAAATACAGTAGTTCTTTATGGGTTAAATTGTGGAATTGTATATGTGTAAATAAAAAAATTGGCACAAGGAATGCATACCACAGGAAAAACAAGAGTCACAACAATTGATAAACTAGAGCATATGCATATTTTTTGGATTCGTTCCTTACAGTTTTATAAAAAATACTGGTAGTGGTGTTCATTTAGTGGAGGCACAAATATATTTCCGTGGTGGCGACTGGCTATGGGCTGGACAACTGAGAGGCCGGAGTTCAAATTCCAGTAAGGTCAAGAATTTTCACTTTTCCATGTGTCCTGACCAGCTCTGGGGTCCACCGAACCTCCTATACAATGGGAACGAGGTATTTTCCTCGGGGGTAAAGCGGCCGGCGCATGAAGCTGACCACTCACCTCCAGCTAGTGCCGAGGTCAAGAAAATATGGCTCTATACATCCACTGCCCCATACGACTTCATGACATAGTCCTTGATTACTTAAGCACAGGGACAACTTTGCACTAAGAATCAAACTTATGGCGCTGTGACGATAACTTGTGAAAAAGCTGCATTATAGCAGTGAGAGGACTGTACCTAGTAAATTTTGCGGTGGGTAGTGTGTGTTTGTTGCACTGTGAGTGTACAGTCCAATTAATGAACTAAAATTTATGTTCCATAGTGGAAACGTAATTCATTCCTATCAAAATTCCCTCGTTTCTTTACGGGTGAGCGCCATGTACAGACAGATACCCACGCTTTGGGTGGAGTTCAGAGCAGGGATGGCCCTAGTACTATAATGGCTGAGATGTCACAAGTGACAATGTTCAGTCCCCCGTTCTCTTTCTGTTTTCATGCGACAAGACTACTCTTCACTCGGCAAACCGGTATTCTTGCTGTTTTACTTTCATCTTCTTCCCTCTTCCCACCCTATTTCTCTTCCGCCCCCCTCCCTCCACCCGCCATTTTACAACAATGTGGGCTGTTCGAAATGTAACCACTTCGAATCCAAAGTCTAGACTATTACATCACACCGTTCTTACTTCATGCACACGATTCTCGTGTTTGACGAGATATATGCGAGAGCTGAATTTAAATATGGCTCACATGCAACAGCTGACTGATTTCGGCAACTGATCGTGTACATACTATTTTTGTATGTTGATCCATTCTTGTGGATGGTTTTGAAAAGTGGTTAGTGGGTTACAGGTTATTCGCGACTGTCAGCATATGGAACAGATCAAAATCCTTTTCTGGCGTATCATTGCAAGAAAATGAATGCAGCATATAGCCATCAAATTCTGTCACAAACGTTTCAGGTTCGTCACAATATTTCTATAAACTGGAATGTTTGGCTGTAAAGTAGAAATGCAGGTAACTTTTAGGAGATAACTATGAGATATTTAGATGCGTGTTCTCATTTAACAGTGATAACTGGGATATTTTGAAGGTTAAGTTGAGAATGTGGGATATTACACGAGTTCTCATGGTTTACACACGTAAACTTGCTCTCTCTGGACATTGAATTTATGAGGCTATGACAGGAGATGTATTGGTGGGAAAGCCAGAAGGAAAGAGACCACTGGGAAGACCAAGGCGTAGGTGGGTGGACAATATTAAAATGGATCTTAGATAGAATGGGATGGTATGGCTTGGATTGATCTGGCTCAGGATAGGGACCAGTGGAGGGCTCTTGTGAACACGGTAATGAACATCCGGGCTCCATAAAATGCTGGGAAATTCTTGAGTAGCTGCAGAATTGGCGACTCCTCAAGAAGGGCTTAGGTCCGTCAGTAATGACAGGAGATGTAAGAAATGCATACAGAGCGTTATGAGGGAAATAGCTTGAGGTCACTTAATTGACCGAAAAGAATGATTATCTAATTTACTGTTATTTAACAAACCTAGTTGTTTGAGACACTATGCTAGAAGCCGGAAGGTCGCCGGTTCGAGTCCCGATGAAGTGGATTTTTTTTTTAATTAAGCTAATCGTTCCAGCCGCAATATGGCCCTGGGGTCGACTCAGCCTCTAACAGAAATGAGTACCAGAAATCTTCCTTGGAGTAAAGAGCGGCAGGCGCTCAAGGCTGACAACCTTACCGCCATCTGTGAGCTGATTGTCTATAGAAAATGTGGGAGCCTCGACATCTCACAATCCTATGTGCCTCCGCGGCCTGTTACAGGGATAGCTTAACCTTTTGTAATAATATAACCAAACAAAAAAACAAGCTCCGTGGCCTATAGTCCGCAAGCGAACTATACCGACCGAGCGAGCGATCGCCGCTTGTCAGCGAAGTTAGTGCCAACTTTAGCGGACAGAGGGTGTCGCGTGGTCAGCGCAACGAATCCCCACGGCCGTTAATCTCGGTTTTGTAGATAAGATTTTAATAATAATTATAATGGCTTTTAAACTGAAAGGCTTAAGACATTGTAAGGTTCTTTCCTAAAGATGATACCGACCTTGACTGGGTATGCAGAGAAGCAGTTAGCAGTTAGTCGAATATTTAATTAGTAACTCTACGCATTTATCGATTAGTTTTTAGTCGAAATTAGTAAGTTACTGGATTTGAGGTTCCGTGGGGGTGGTGGCTGTGAAGAGTACGACCTGCTGAGTTGTAATGCTTCGTAGTTCGGAGACAACCCGACTTTTCGGAGGAGCCTATGTTCTCCATCTTTAGGGTCCGAGCAGGAATCCAGCAGAAATAGGCGCAGGCTGAGCCCAGTCAATAAGCTGTTCAAATGATGTCAACTGATCACTTAGTGCTGCTGGAAAATACCACTGTAACAGTAGCAGTAGGTCTCGTATGCTTGTTCCATCTGCAGGGATTTGGAAGACGGGAAAGAAAGAAAGGATACCTTAAGTCTTACTTTTGGAGGTGGTTTCACAGCGGAGTCAGAAAACAGGTTTTCAGTAGACGTGTTGTCTGTGCGGCCGAAACTGAAGTTGACATTGCAGTGAAAGAAGCAGAGGGAATAAGATACAGCAAAGAAGCGAATACCATTTGGAAAATCCTTCTCCAAATATGCATCTACTTCATATTCCATCAGAAGGAGACTTGGCCCTAAACGACCGCAGTATCAAGTCCTCTCAATTTTATGAAATAAGATTTTATCGTATCTTACGAGTTAGGAAATATAATTGAATGACTTAAGGAATAATACGTGTTGAAACATATTTCAGTATATAAATTAAAGCAAATCACTAATATTTACCCAGTGGGATCTACAGTCTACACGACAATCTGATAGCGTTCCATTAATTCATGTGATTTCAGACCGGTTTCTGTGTCGATAAAGTGATTATGAAGATGTATATCATAATTTATAGAACTGTCTTGACTTGTTACTATATGTTACAGTACAGTAATATAAAACCGGATACCTACAGCCTGAATGAACTTGTCTTAAATACCATAAAAAGAAATCTGTACTTTCCTTTGGTAGTGACTTCATCAGCACAGTAAATAAGATTACATTGTCATGATTCTGTCTGCTACAGTTGACTAGTGATATTTTCTCTGCACTACACGTAAGTGTCATCTGGAATTATGTAGTGACATTTTCTTCATAACAACTGTTATGGTTATGCCGCCATGACTCGGTCGTCGCTAGTATCGTTTCTTCCGTACTAAACAAAATGATTTTACTGCTATGGCTTGTTCTTGAATTAGGTAGCAACATTTCCTCCACATCAGGTATAATGGTTGTATCACCATGACTCAATATTATTTAGTTAATTAGTGACATTTCTTAACGCTCACTCCAGTGATAACACCATGTTTCAGCCATATTGAATTACGTAGTGGCATCCGAGAATACTTTGTAGTCGAGTGAAATTAACGATATTGGAAAAATACCAGCGTCATTCTTTTTCTGGTATTGGACTTTTGTACATTAATATATACTTGGAGAACATTTACTTTATCCAGGACAATTTTAAGGAATATTTAAATCGATCATCGTGCGAAATATGTTTGTGAGTGTCCTGAACTCACAAATAATTTTAATTTTCAAATTTTTTGGGATATTTATCTGAATTGTAATATGAAATTAATATGATTATATGTTAATTCTGCCGCTAATGCTGCTGATGAAATTAACGGCAAAATTTTTCGAGACCTTAACGCTGCTTCATACCAAGGTCGTGTTTAAGTGTTGAAGAGGATAGAACGCCGGGCAGTCCTTTGAAATTCAGCCGACTTCTCTGAGGCGACATATTACATGGAGATATCGGTTGACTTTCAATGGACTGCACGGAGACAGAACTCAACATAACCCCCGCCCCGAAAACCTAAAATCCTACAAGGGCAAGTTTTCGTAGCGGTAAAATGGAATGTCAAAAAGTACGCAATTTCTGATTACCATAACAACGACTTGTCAAGCGTTAACACACTCAAGAACGTTAGTCATGTAATAGGTCACAAACGGACCAGCAGTTTTTGCTCGTGTATATCGTGTCTGCTCCGTGAGTATTCATATTTTGGTATCGATATATGAAGTGCAGTATACTATATCAAAGAGACAGTTAACCATTGACTCTTTGTGGCATACAGACCCGCAGCTAGGCAACGACCGCGAAATAAGCAGTCATACGAGAGCCGTTGCTATGTAATGGCTCTGTAAACAACGGTCATTGCTAGATAATGACCGCGACAGACACGTACGGTGTTTTCTTTTCGATCCGTGTTGAGGCTATATAACCAGAAATAGCTGCGATGCGTGTCATATAAAAGAAAAGTAGGCTTATAGTTCTAATTGTTCGAGTGCCGTTGTAGCGGAAGCTACTAGAAGTGCTGTACTGAGCCTGGACTGACAGAGGCCCTGTATATATTTAATACATTTATTAACATGTTTAACATGTAAAATGTAAATATCCTTTACATTATGACAAATAACTTACTACTACGAATAATGACTCTGACAAAAGACAGACCCGTCCTCTCGTCGGAGAGGGCACCCCACAATAACAAGGCCTAAACTGTCAAACAGTAATAAATATCTGGTCATGAGCCCCAGATTGGGCTCGACATCAAGACTGACTGACTCACTGCCCGTCAGTTGCAATGTGACTTTGGCTTCAGTTCTAATTGTTTCTTTCAGCAATCTTAAAAAATACGAAACCCAGAATACGCGTAGAAACACCAGTAATTCAAATCAGATATCTCATACGAGACGTATGAGAAATTACGAGTACATTTAAGCGAGATCATATTACGCAACGCTTACAGAACACATAATTGCAACGTCTCATAATAAATTAGCATTTTGGGTTTACCCTGGATGCTATGCAACCTACAGATACTCACGACCTAGGACAAAGTATTTGATTGAAGTCCGACATTTTCCCTGGCATGCACACGTACACCTACATAAGATGAAAAGGCAATTATGGTCTAGTACTGTGGTGGCAGCACTGCATATAAAGTGCGTTTCGAATTGTTAAGCCCGTACCATAGCTGTAAAATCATTTCAAAGTGAATTAGTGCCATGCTGAAAGTACGTTCACTGTTACGCATTGTTACTAAAAATAAATCCTGTTTATCCTTTTGTGCGGTGAAGGTGTGATGTAGTTTTTCTCATACTGAATAATAAGTCTGTCTGTCGAACTTTGGCCTTTTCACGCATGCGTTGAACGCCGTGCGTAAAATAATGTATAGCGGGGAGATTGTGACTATTCGCCTTCAGTAGGCAAGTATAATGCCTAAAACTGTTGATAGATTTAGCTAAAATTTGGTATTTGATTTAGGCTGTACTGCATATTCAAAATTGATGCTCGTTTTTTTTTTTTAATTTCTGCTCCTCTCAGATATAACTTCTACTTTACATTAAGCGTAAATTTAATTTTGTCAGCTTTCTCAAAATTGGCTGATCACAAAAAGAAACTCTACATTGTTAAAATATACCTTATTTATTACGATTTACTGCTGTTGAAATATTCGTGCCATCTTGGTGAATATATAACGAAATACGGCGAAAAGAAACATAATTTTTGTCGGAAAACGTAAAGGGGAGAGACCTAGGCATAGATGGGCTTATAATACGATAGGATTATTATAAATTCGATTGAAGGGTGTGAACTTAATTAATTTGGCTGACGTGTCTCTTGGAAACACGATAATGAACCCTCATTTCTATAAAAAGAAATGACTGTTTTAACTCTCTTAGCTGTGTGACGTTTGCTTCTCAGAAAGGGCTTTATTGCCAGAATTTAACCGTTTTTGTAACAAAAGGTGTTATCTCAAATTGAAGCTTTGCAACAGTAGATGATTCTGTAGTTAACAAACTTCTGGATCTATGAAATATCTGAAAGAGAAATTACACACCCCAAAGAGCCTCTTTAATATTATCCTCCCATATAAGCTTTTATGCCTATCTTCCAGGTGGTCTTTTCCCTTTAGGTTTACCGACTAGCATTTCTTCCCGACGCCATGCCTGATGTATGTCCCACCAATTTCATCCTCATTTTATTCCTTCTTCAGGTCTAAACATTCCCTTCATCAATCTTTTTCAAACACATTCAAACTATGTTCTAACATTATGATTGGCCAATAGAAAAGCCGACCGAAAGATGAAATATCCTTCACTTCGTCACGAATATGATTATGCTTTGTTAGTATCGTCGTTAATTTCTTTAAACTTTACGAACTGTGAGGATTTTATTTATTTAGTTCTTATTTATATAACGGCGCCTTTAGTTGCTAAGCTTATTTAGCGCCTAACGGCATGATGACTATTGAATAATGAACTGGAAATGATTTGGAAGGAGACTGGGTATGGTAGGAGGGAGAGCCAGTAAACACGTCACAAATAAAAACAAAACGTAGAACATATGATGTTCGAACCTGGAAAAAATATATTTCTCGACATATCCTTCACCAACATTGATACACTTGTCCCATCTCTTTACCACTGCGTCAAAGCCCGCAACATACAAGTCTTTTGACTGTTCTCTCAGTCACTTCCGCACCTCCGTTTCGAAATCTTCCTCATCAGCGAAACGTTTACACCCAGTTGTGAAACACTTTACCCGACGAACACTTCCCATCATAAACAGGAAACATTTCTTTGTGAATATCCTTTGCATTGAGTCCTTTTGTCCACAATAAAACTCACAATCGAACTCTGCCCTTCGGTAGCATACCCTTCAAGCACGGTCGCCATTTTGATCACTGAAACCAGCCTCTGAACATGCGCATGCGCGTCTGTTACCTAGACTGTCATGAAGTTGGACTGTGCTGCTACCTAGTGATATACATAGAAACCATATTGTGCCCATTACAGCTGTTTTAGTTCCATTGGTGACCTATTTACTGACTCTACCTCGTACCATCCCGGTATTATTTACCTGGGAAAAGTGAGTAGAACTGCAAAGATACTCAGTCGTAATAGTTGTTGTTTGGGCCGAGATTTGAACCCAGGATTCCATATAAAAGGAGTGCATTTACGTTAATTTCGTTATTTTCAGTAAGAGTATTTAGTAACTTCTTGAGGTTCCTGCCTTGCATTGGGTCGACATATGCGTTACGCTTTTGTCATATGTTGTATGCCGCATGTGAAAATTTCTTGCTAATAAAAAGAAAGTCTGTTGTAATTATGGTACTGAAATTAATTTATCTATTGCACTGGTGGAATGTATTTTTACTGCATTTATTCTCGACGCGCCACATCAGTCAGGGAGCCACTTCTCCTTCTGTGGCTTCAACTTGGATGTTTCTTTCCCATGGCCATAAATCACCTCTACAATTTGACACGGGTATACCAGAACAATAAAAATGAGATTAAGTAAGAAGGTGCAAATGTTTTAACCACATTTTTATGGCTCTGCGCTTTTTGCACTTTGTGCAATCTTATTGTCTTTTGTTCCTATGCAAGGAGGGAGAATATATGGACAGCAAATGGCTCGAACAAGAACATGCCTACTATAAATTTATCATATATTTATAATAATAATTATATAAGTGAGAAAAAATCTGCAGTAACTATGTTTCAACTGCTTTAACTTTCTTTAACCTGGCAAGTTGCCTGAACAGCGTCTAAACGGTTTCACTGGATTATAGTTACCTAACTTCTGTGGTAACAGACCCTGAAGGTTCAACACCTCTGAAACCCAAGTTCACCACTGAGTGCCGTTCTGATCCAATTACATCCACCTCACAACCTGTTTCCTTCAAATCAATCTTAATATGGGCCTCTGATGTCCTTCTTCCTCCAAGTATCCGTTACCAAGGGATTTCCCCTCCAAGAATCCTGCAGGAGTTAATATGGGCCTCTGATGTCCTTCCTCCAAGTGTCCCTTACCAAGAGATTTCCCCTCCAAGAATTCTGCAGGACTTAATATGGGCCTCTGATGTCCTTCTTCCTCCAAGTGTCCGTTACCAAGGGATTTCCCCTCCAAGAATTCTGCAGGACTTAATATGGGCCTCTGATGTCCTTCTTCCTCCAAGTGTCCCTTATCAAGGGATTTCCCCTCCAAGAATTCTGCAGGAATTCACAGTTTTCCCCATCTCAGCAGGAGACGGGATAGCTCAGTCGGTATAGCGACTGGCTACTGGCTGGACTACCGAGGGGTCGGAATTCGAGTCCCTGTGATGTCAAGAATTTTCTGTTCTCCACGTCGTCCAGACCGGCTCTGGGGCCCACCAAACCGTCTGTACAATGGGTACCGGGGACTCTTTCCCGGGTGGTAAAGAAGCAGGGGTGTGAAGATGACCGCTCACCTCCAACTAGTGCCGAGATCAAGACAGTGTGGATGTATACACCCACTCCCCCATACGCCTTCATGACGTAGTGCTTAGTTAGGAACAGGGGATAACTTTAGCTTACTTTTACCCCGCCTCAGCTGCGCGGTGACCTTCGTGAATTACGAAGTTCCTAGTCATGTAATATAATTTTCCTGGTTACTTTACTTAGACTGGAATATTTTGCTGAGCTCTTTATTTCTATGCGCTACATGTATCATTTATGTTTCTGCCATTAAATTAGGAGACGGCATATGAAATAAATTGCAAAACTCTAGTCTTGCTTGTCTGCACTCTAATTGGAAGATATGAAGGGCAGTAGCAGTTTCTAAACTGAAAACCAAGAGATATTTACAGATTTTCTTTACATTTTCTGAAATGATTTATTACCTATAGATATGACGATGTTGAGGCTTTCTTGCTGATCCATGGAAGAGAAGAATTTGATCGGTAAACCTAAATTAAAAAAAAAGAGGCTCTTGATACAAATAGAATGATAATTCAATTCGTGTTTACTTAAGTGCAAACGTAACAGCACAGAGGCCAATTACAAAGCTAGCACGAATAGAGAAATACACAAAAATAATTAAAAAACAAAATACAAAAATTGTAGTCTATATTAATTGCACAGCATGAATAAGATACAGAAGCAAACATACACAGACAAAACCACAACGTGAGGATTTGAGTATCAGAATTAATAGCAACCAAACAGGAGACGGAAAAATGAAGAGGCGAAAATACTTTATATGACTACTATAACGTGAGCTTCTGCATACGTCATTGAACGGCAAAATTCCGTATCTTGTGCATGATGTTATAAATGTCTGCGGAAGCAGCCAGGCATTCCTAATCTTGGCACTATGCATATCGCGACAGGTGAAACCACTGCATAAAGCAGTGTCAGTTCCTAGGTACCAGCGTTCATTGCTAATCAACAGCTAGCAAACGAATTGTTTGAGGCAGTTTCATGACAACAACAACGTCCATTGCAAGTCAACGGCTACATAAACATGTATTCTCATAGCAACGAGAGATTCGTTTGCATGAGAGCAAGGAAATTGAACTATTCGACAAGGTGTCTGCTATTCGGTACACCAAGAATCTGCCTTAGGTAAATTACACCAGATATGAGGAGATGAGAGATAAATGAAAATATAAAACTCCTGTGGAGGTGGGGTCGAATACCTCCACCGTGAACTTGCGAGTCATAAGAGGTGACAAAAAGAGAAGTCTAAAATCTGAGACAGCAAAATATGGTCACGAGTCCCAAGAGACTCGGGCCCGAGAAAGACTGCGCTGGCAAGTACCAGCAGCATATACAAAAGACAAACTCGTCCTCTCGTCAGAGAGGACGCCCCACAAAAACAAGACTGTAACTGTCAGAGAGTAATAAATCTGGGGCTCGACACCAAGACTTACTGACTGACTGAACGTCAGTCGCAATGTGACTTTGACTTTATAAGAGGCTTAAACTTGGCGGTGTTCAAGCTTACGACCGTTCAAATGACTAAGTTGTAGCATAAGATACGTAAGCTAGGCGTGATGTGCTCTGTAAAACCTGTATAGAGAGAGGACTTGTGTGTAGTGCAAAAGGAAGAATTTTCAATAATATTTTATATGTGCGAAATATACATTTGACGAAAGGCCAAGCTTATTCATAAGAGACAAACCCATCTTCTCGTCAGAGAGGATGTTACATAAGGACAATTACCGCAAGAGTTCAGTTGGAAAAAAAAATCTCTGGTCGTGGGCCTCAAGGGGTGACGCCAAAACGAACTTATTCGCGGTAAACCGCCAGTCGTAAAGTAACTTTGACTTTGACTTTTGAGAGATAAAGATCAGAGGTCAGATCAGAGATGATATGTTGCATCACCTGGGAGAAGTTATGTCAGAGTGATTGTAGTAATTGTAATTGTAATCGTGAGCGAATTATCCAATAAAGCATCTTCGTCTAAAGCCGCAACCCATAAATTATTTGTCACGGAACCCCGGGCACGTGACAATATGAAGGGGAATGGTTGACTTCACGCTCCTGCCGATTTACCATTGGAAAGGAGTTGTTGGATCGATGGGTGGGAAGAGGCCGCGCCATAACTCAAGCGGTTAGCCATTGGCTTCCACCACGGCGGCCCGTGTTCGATCCCGGGTCTGGTTAAGTGGGATTTGTGGTGGACAGAGTGACGCTGGGGCGGTTTTTCTCCGAGTACTTCGATTTCTCCTGTCAATCTTAATTCCACCAAATTCTCCATCATAATCACCCGGGGCAGGTACAATAGGTCAATGAGTGGCCGCCTTGCCGAGTGGAACCAGCTGGACTCCACCCGCCACTAAGCAAATTAAAAAAAATAATGGGTGGGAAGTATAACCCATATGGACGCAATGGCGACGCAGAAAAGTAGCTACCACTAACAAGAAACGAACTCCTATCGTCGACCTGTGGAACATCTCTTTATTAAGATGTGTGACAGTAAAATTCACTCAGCAGGGATCATGTTTGAGAAGAGTTAACATAATAAATAAAACCAAGAAAGAATTAAATGCAGAAAATCGTATAAAACGGACTGATTCGAAGCAGCACTGCTGTTTGTATATTATGCATGTGGTCTCCGACCAGTGGTGTGAGAACATGTCCATTTCAAGTCTACATTACGACCACATTCGTGCTGTCAGGTCAGCCTGACATGGCAGTCCTGCAACAATGCGGACGCACTTCAGCTATTGTGTTCAGTTTGAAATATCGACGCGACTCCAATCAATTGCAACATTTTGTGGACATGTACAGTTAAAATGACGTTTAATAGAAAGCCATTTCAACTGTTTTCTTTGTCGGGGGGGGGGGGAATAGTAGAACCCCACGCGATCGAACCACATTCGTTTCTGAATTCCTGTTGGCACAGATTGCAAGTGTTCGAAAATAATGTTTTCTGGAAAATGTTTGGGAGTAAGAGAGATTCATTTAGAGCGAAATTCGGGATGTTACACAAACAGGAACTATATTACGTATGTTCATCCTGGTGGTCTTGTCTTGTTACGGTCGTAAGAAGGTAAACAGGCCATAAAGGCCCATCGGGTTGTGAGACGTCTAGGTTCCCAAATTTTATGTAGACTTTCAGCTCACAGATGTCGGTAAGGAGGAATTGCTGCTGAAATGCATCGCAAACTTTTTTCTGTTTACGACGAAGATATTTTGAACATGCAAAATGTGGCAAAATGGTGTCAAGAATTTGAAGCAGGAAGAAGTGGTGTTCATGATGGAAGGCCATCCATTGTCACTGATGAAATAATACAAAAAAAAAAAAGTTGATGAAAACATTCGTGCTGACAGACGTTAAACCATCGATGAAGTTCATCAACAATGCCCAAATTGTCAAGAACTTTTCTCCATGGCTAAGAGAGCAGGGGGGAGATTTCTACGACGCTGGAATAAAAAAAAATCTCGTTCCCATGCTCACCAAGTGCATTGCGATCCATGGTGATTATGTTGAAAGGTAAATAAAGGTGTGTTGTAAAAGTGCTACAAGTCGATCCAAAAAAATGCTTTACAAATATATTCTGGACTTTGTATCCTTACTTTCAGAATATATTTCTTATATGTATGATGTCTCTGTACCGAATTTCGCGTCTCTGGTTCTCGTGTTGTACTTGTTATCGCCATTAAACCGAACGCTAAATAACATTTTCGCTCTGCCGCCATGTTGTTATTTTACGTTCTACAAAAACATTTTTTAGTAAAGTTTCATATTTTTCCGAGATGTATAACCATATATCATTTCGGGATCGTGTATTGCTGACGTGAATATCTGTCCCGTCTCACACTGTGCGTCCATATCTCGTTTTTATTGATTTCGGGAAGTTACAAAAAGGACGGCCATGGTATGTGCTATAATAGCATTACTGTCATGCCATGTTTGATAAAAATTGGTCAGCTGGTTCAAAAGTTGAAATTGGGATACACACATAGACTCATTAGCCTACACTTTTCCTTGAGGAAGGAAATTTTGCTGAAAATAATAATTACCATTATGTCTCACGAACAAATTAAGTTCTAATAAAATTAATTCAGCGTGAAAAATGATTAGAAATGTTTCTCAGAATCGATATGTCTGCGGATTCCGGTTGAAATTGGTTGTTGGTCCGTCCCCCCGTCTGTTTTTTCTTGTCTAAACTTCTACATATCGCAGGAGCATGTGTATTCACGTTGTAATAAAGCAGGCAATTTCTGTTGCTCTTCAATGCCATAAGAAAGAAAGAGATAGTAAAAGAAGTCTTTTGAAAATTATAAGCCAGGTCTTGTATGGGAAGTTGTAGGGTTAGACCAATTTAAGCATTGAATGCAGTAGTCGCCCGTAATTCGAGTGGACTCAATGTAAAATATGTTTTGTAAGAAAGATGAAAGATTTACAAGAGTGGAGGGGCACACTAGTTGGGAGTTGCGGGTGTCTGACAAGGACAGAGATCTTGTCTCTCTCTCTCTCTCCGTTCCCGAATGGGTCCGATATGATCGGTACGGGTCGCGGAGTGCCTCTGGCAAGCATGGATCTATTCATTACGTGGCTAAGATTGTGTCAGCAACACCTCCTCGACCCTCAACAGACACGCAATTTCAGCCATAAAATACTGTCACATGAGGTGCCCGAAAGAAATGGAAAAAGGAAGAAGGCAAGAACAGAAAGAGACGGTGAGAAATAAAGAAAGAAAGAAGAGAAAGAAAGGGGCAAGGAAATAAATTAAGTAAACAAAAGTCAGACGAGGAAAAATGATAGAACGACTAAAATACAGCGCGAAAGAATGGATGAATAAAGGAAAGAAGAAGAGAAATATGAATGATGGAAAGAACGATACAGAAAAAACGTTTTCTTTTGGTGTTCTTGAGGTTGCGTTAAATTCCGTCTATACGTAGAGCCTCTTACTAATGTTTCGGTTGATAAGGGAAGGCTGGCGTGGCCTATTTTAAATCACAGATGTGTAATAATATCACGAACACGGAAATGGATCCCTTACATGGTGAACCTGATGAAGAATACTTTTTAGTCGAAGCACATATGTTCTATTATTTTGACTTCCAGTGTCAGTACGTCATATGACGTAATTAAGAACAATTACGACTAGTATGAAAAAATGTCACTGGTGTACTGCATTATAAGGGGCGGCTGAGCATATCCACATCAAACATTCATGGAGTTCTACTTATATCTAACACTGAGAATGGTACACACGTTTGTGGTTTACATAGCCCCTATACCAATATACTCGTAAGTCTGCAGTAGAGGCGAACAATTGCACCGATCAACTTTTTGACTGATTAACCGCTTAACCAGTACAGGTAAGGTAATCTTATCCCTGTAACAGGCCGTGGAGGCCCAAAGGGTTGTGAGACGTCGAGGTTCCCACATTTTCTACACCGATGGAGATAAGGTAGTCAGCCTTACGCACCGGCCGCCCTTTACCCCCCAGGAAGATTGCTGGTACTTATTTCTATTAGAGGCTGAGTCGAGCCCAGGAACACACTGCTGCTGGAAGGATTAGGTCACTTTAAAATTCCAATGACATAGGGAATCGAAACAGCGACCTTCTGGCTTGTAACATAGTGCCCCGAACCTCTTAAGCACTGTTAAAATTAATTGCTCTAGTAACTATCTGCCTAACGAACCAGTTTGACTAACTGTCTTGAATAAAAAACTTATTTTATTTTGAGACTGATGAAGTGATTAATCTTTCAATAAAACAGACGATCTAAATAAATTAGTGAAAAACTTTAATAACTCACTTCAAATGTTCGACTCCGCTGATACCAAATTCCTTTACTGAACGAAAGTCTTGATGGGCATAATTCAGCCCAGCTCTCGCGAGACCCATTCTCGTAAAATCCATGATCTAGAAATTTAAATGGCGAAACTGAGCGGGGTGATTTTAAAAATGTTAGTTCGTACCTTCATGGGAACTCCCGATGTCACAATTGCAAATATGACTTTCATTCTTGTTTAGGAACGTCTAAATATAGCCAGCAACGACGATAACAGGGAAAGTATTCAGGACTGCCTCTGTGTTCTAGTTGTCAGAGTTCCCGCCTACAGATCCAGAGGTCCCGGGTTCGATTCCCGGCGTTACCAGATATCTGAGAAGTAGTGGGTCTGGAACGGGAGAGTTTTTTTTTTATTAGGAAAAGTGAGAGATTACATGAATGGAAAAGTAGCGGCTCCGGTCTAGAAATCCGATATTAACGGCCGTGGGATCCGTTGCGGTGACCACGCGACAGCCGCTAGTTGGTACTAACTTCTCCGAAAATCGGCGGTCGCTCGGTCGGTATAGTTCGCTTACGGACTAAAGCCACAGAGTTTTTTTTTTATTATTATTCAGGACACAGGCCTTTGGCGTGTCTCGAGCTTTCAGAAAACCCGTAACTCAGTCTCACTTGTGGGCATACTCGACTAAACAAAAGTAATTTGGCCCGACGTCAGTTGTCGGCCTGATGACGTGGTCACATGAACTGTAGCAGTTTTACTGATGTTTACAGAGGGAAGTGACCAGAACTACGCGGTGCTACATGTTAATGCCAGTGACGCCGACTCTGGCAAGAACGCCGAAATACGTTACTCCCTTCTGACACCAGTGGAGGGCTTCACCGTGGATCAAACGACAGGCACTCTACATGGCAACCGGAGCGGCATCCCGGCAGCTCTCATGAAACAGGACATCCAGCTCGTCATCGTCGCGACGGACTCCGGACAGCCGGCTCTCTCCTCTACCGTCGCCGTCAGGATCCACATTGCTGACGGAGGAAAAGCCAAGCCTAGATTCGCACAGGATGAATACAGGTTGGTCACTTCCTGGCCTCCTATGTTCTCAAGTCAGTTCCAGCGCCATTAAGCAATCTTCTGGGTGATCTTTTTACATATCTGTTTTTGTTCATCAAAGTGACTGATGAAATGAGACTTGTTCAATAGTGTAGCCATAGGAAATAAGTTTTGTCCATCATTCTCTGTTTCTGAATGTAGCCAAGAATACAGTTTTGTTCTTGAATGCAGAGGAATTGAACAATAAACATCATTGATTAAGTGGTAAGTAAATGATATCCTCAAATTTACCATTGCAATGTCTGTTCAAGGATGCATCTCAGGGAGGATTCACCATGTGGGACAACAGTGGTGAAGATTGTGGCAGCAGAATCGGCCATGGAAGATAATCAGGACTTCATTTTCTCCATATATGATGGAAACATAGGTGGAGCCTTCCAAGTTATGAGGTATTATTTGGTCTTACAGCTATAAATTGTCCATGCTGATGCTTTCCAAAAATTTTAATTAACACATTTGTGTGTTTGCAGCCCCAGTGGAGACCTCGTCCTGATAAAGCCATTGGATCGAGAGATTGAAGATTCCTACACACTTAGAGTGGTGGCTGGTGAACCCAACTCTCCTCCCAACAATGCAACTGCTGTCCTGGTGCACGTGATGGTGGATGATGCAAATGATAACTCCCCTGTATTTCAAGGAGGTGGTGGAAAGGGTTATGATGTCACAGTCAGCGAAGGAGCAAGTTTGGGCCATTCCATTCTCAAAATAATGGCATCAGATGCAGATCAGGCGGGCGGACCAAATGCTGAACTTGTCTATGATATCACTTCTGGAAATGATCGTGATCTGTTCACTTTGGATTCTAAGAGTGGAGTGCTGAGTGTCAAGAGAACTCTGGACTATGATGCTGGTGTTACAGAGTACATGCTGGTGGTCCGATCATCTGACAGCGCAAATTTACCACAAGATGCACCACTGTCAACAGTAACAAATGTCCATATCAGGCTGAAGGATGAGAATGACAATGCACCCAAGTTCCCAGTGTCCGAATATCTTGAATTTGTAGGGGAGAATGAGCATGTGGGAACAGCAGTGTTCACAGCAAGAGCCACTGATCTTGACAAGGGTATATATGGCAAGTTGAACTACACCATTGTGTCTGCAGCAGCTTCTGGCTACACAGATGTTGAAGATTCTTGGAAATTGTTTCGTGTGGATCCATCTACAGGCCTGGTAACTACAAATGCAGAGTTTGACTATGAGACACGGAATCGCTATGCTTTCACTCTGCATGCTAGCGATATAGGGGGAAGAACTGCTAGTGTAAGAGTTCGAGTTGAAATTGAGAGCCGAGATGAATTTCACCCACAGTTCACTGAACGAACATATCGATTTGTTCTCCCACCGCCATCTGTGTCCTCTTCTGGCCACCTCCCTGTCGGCTGCGTGGTTGGTCATGTTGCTGCTACAGATAGAGACAAAGGACCAGATGGGCGAGTGGTCTACCAGCTGACCACTCAGCACCCTTATTTTAAGATCAACCGCACAACCGGGGCTGTCATGGTGAAGAAAAAGCTAGACAATGCAGCTGCTGCCCTGGAGGCAGGCCGAGACATCAGCCTTGTGGTGACAGCCAGCTCAGGACGACAGGGATCACTGACCAACATGACGGTTGTAGAATTGGCACTGGACCCATTGGCTGACAGGGGCACCAACCTTGCCAGCAGTGTGATTGATGCGAACAGTAACAACACGACACTGGTTTCAGGTTCTGGAGGACTTGCGGACTGGGCTCTTGGACTCCTCATTGCACTAATTTTGATTGTGCTGGCATTTGGTGCAATTTTCCTGTTCCTACACATGCGGAACCGACGCCAGAAGAAGGTGAACAAGCCAGCTCTGACCCCCAGTACAGCTGTGGGTAGTCCAGAGAGTTTTGTGGACCCAGGTGCATTTGACACTATCCCAATAAGAGGTGGGGGAGGTGTGCAGGGTCCCACGGCACAGTTTGGACCTCCCAAGTATGACGAAATTCCCCCCTATGTTGGGGGCCCTGTGGTGCATCGTAACAACAATAGCAGCAGTTCTAACTCAGGGGCTGCAACCACATCAGAGCTGTCGGGGTCTGAGCAGTCAGGCTCCAGTGGGCGGGGTTCTGCCGAGGATGGCGAAGACGTAGAAGATGAGGAGATTCGTATGATCAATGAAGGTCCCTTGCAGCGAGACTCGGGAATTCACCGACAAACAGATGATGTGGATGACGACAACCTCTCTGATGTATCAGTACACAACACGCAGGAATACCTGGCACGCCTTGGTATTGTGGACACAAGCAATACAGCAGTTGGGCCCATCACCAACAGTGGGAAAGTTGTACCCATGGACATGTTTGATGAGGAGGGTTCAGGTGAGGCAGACATTACAAACCTGATCTATGCAAAACTGAAAGATGTGGGCTCAAGTGAGCGGGGTAGTAGCACTGAGGATGGGGGAGGGGCCAGTGGTGGGGTGGAACATGTCATGGTGATGGGGGGTTTTGGTGAAGTGAGTGGAGTTGTCACGACACACCAACCTTCCATGACAGGGTCACTCAGTTCAATTGTGCACAGTGAGGAAGAGCTGACTGGCAGCTACAACTGGGACTATCTGTTGGACTGGGGTCCCCAGTATCAGCCCTTGGCTCATGTGTTCTCAGAAATCGCGCGGTTGAAAGACGACACAGCATCAGTGCAGAGCACAAACAGTGGTGCCTCATCGGGGAAGGGAAAGGCCGCAATTGCATCGCACCCCCCTGCAGTGAAGACGGTACCCCCACCTCTCCTCACAAGCGTCGCGCCTCGGTCCATTGCTGCACCCGTTCTAGCATCCCGGACAGCTGGGGGCGCTCACTCTGCTAGTCACCATGGCGCAGCATCCGCCCAAGGCGGCCAGCAGCTCCTCATGTTGCCTCGCTCACCTATCAGCCATGATGCATCCGGCACAGGCTTCAGCACCTCCACAGCCATGTCACCCAGTTTCTCACCTTCTCTATCACCCCTGGCCACCAGGTCACCCTCCATATCTCCACTTGTCACCCCTGGTGTCCCTACTGCCCACCATGTGAGACAGGCACAGCCGCCTCAGCGGACAGCAGTTGCTGAGACTGAGCTCAGGATCTAGCTGTAGACATGCAATGCACTCTGAAGCGTTCTTTTGGAACCCATCATTGATTTTTCAGTTCAGTCTTCTGTAGTTGCTTGCTGAGGTGCTCAAGACCTCCTTACTGTGTCAAATTCAGTGACATGTTTTCTCAGCTGTTATGTATGGAGCTCAGTCTAAAGTGAACAATTGGAAGGAGATGTTGACTGAAACGGTTTACAGGTGTTCAACTCTCAGTATGGCCTTCTGTATTAGAGGCTGACAGAATTGCCATGCTGTTTTGTGTACATTGAATGAACCTTGAAGAAGAGACCTCTGTACACAAGATAAGAAACACAACTTATGAAACATATCGGTCATTCTGTTACACAGGTAACATTAGCATGTGATTCATGTACAGTAAAAATCCAGGCTTTAATGTCAGGCTGGGTCAGGAGAGACCTAGTAAACTCCCTCATAAGCAGAGTCAGACCACAGGTGGGATATAAATTATGATGTTGGTCATTTCTAAGAATGGTTTTATGTAAATCTGCACTTCAGAATTTTCCCGAATGTTTTCTAGAAGTAAAACTTTCTCCTGCTACTAAGTGTACTCCTTTTTTGCTTAAATGGCTGGTTGGTTTGTAATGCATCCAGTTGTGATCTGTGCAACTTCTCTGTCCTCTACCCGCCTAGGAAGAGGTATAGAATCCCCTTCTGAGCTGTAGGCACCAATAGGGCAGATTATTTTAGTCTCATTGTTACTGTGATCAAGTGAATGATTTTCATATGAATTTTGTCAAAAAATTGTTTCCCACAACTTTCATAATTCTATCTGAAGGTGCTAACTGCTTTTGTAACATTAGGAAGAAAAAGACTACAATTATACTTGTTGTAACTGTATAAGATGATGGTCTAGTTCAAAGTTTTTTTACACTTAAGCCAGTGGTTCAAACCCTTGCACTACTGTCAATTTAAGTTCCCCACCAACAAGACCACCAACACTATGGGACAAAGTCTGGACACTATTTAGCTTTAAAAAAAAAATCTTCTAAACCTTCATGAATCTGCCTTGAATTTGGAAACCACAGCCAGAAATTGAGAACTGGATGTCTGTAATTCCACATTATACACAGTTGTAGAAAGTAAACAGATGAGCCATGCATGTCTTAACCATGTGAGGCCTAGATATTAGGAACCCCATAAAAGGGCTCAATATCCGAATGGAAAGCACTGTACATTAGCAAAATGCATTGCTGCAAGGATATGTCATGGATAATCAGTTTGACAGTCTGCTGCCTGAGGAAGCTGAGGAATTTTAAAGCAGCGTGTTTTAATGTGTGCTAATGTTGTACCTCGTTTATTAATGTTTGTTGTCATTCTGTGATCTAAAATTAGAGGAAGAACTTTGGATTAATCTTTCTTAATTTCAAGCCAATACAGTTTATATTGTTTTAAATTTTGCAAAGGATATTGAAAAATAAATCTCATAATCTGAGTTTTAAGTACATGTAGAATTTCAGTACAAATCAGTCATTTGATGGTAAGATGATTAACTATACAGAAGAAAGTGAATTAGCTTCCTTATCCTTCCATGTGGTTTTCATAAAATTAACTTCATTTCAAATGGGAGGTAACATGCCTGACAGGCCAGAAATTTCTTAAGTATTCTTACTGCCAAAGAACAAGAACATGGAAATGTAGTGGGTTAAAATTTCTATTATTTCTGTGTCAAGGCCTCCAGATTTTATCTGAGCATTTTATGAAAATATATATGTGTTTATACCTGTATCAGTACACACAAATTTAACATCTGGACTACCTTCACCAAGGCTCCAAAGCACCCAGACTTTGTGTTAGAAAGAAAAGAGAAGGGAAGAAATTGTAAGCACCCATGTTTATTCTTTTGATTTTATACCTGGAAAAACTGCCTAAATAATGTGTACCATAGTTATATCAGCATTTCTGTTTAGGCAGACTGAGTAACAAAATGTGGCTTTTCTGTGAAGTAATGTTCACAAAATATTTCTTGTCACATTCATGCCATGAAATATTGTACTGTCATTTTAATGTGTGTGGACAGTCACTTGATTCTGTGTAGTCCTCATGTCTAGGGTTCAACCCCCCACATGATGTATTTTGTGATGTTACATGGAATGATGAGAACTTGATGACTGTAAATTATGATAAGCAGACAAAATTGCTGCTATTAGGAGTTCCTTGATTAAAAGTATGAAGTCACAATTAAAGACATCAGGAAACCTATGTACCACTTGCATAGAAGTCAGAACATCTTTCTTAAATCAGAAGGTCATTTTGGTGATTAAAAACATTGCATTGAAAAGAGTATATTTTACATAAATTCTCATGTCAGTTCTAAATTAGTCATAAATATAACTGGATAGGATTATTGGCCCATTATTCCTTATTTGTGTATTCATATATGTTGTGACATGACATCTTCTGATAATAATTTGATCTGTCATCTTATTAACAGGTTCGTTAATCAATATATCACTGTCTTCCATTTTCGCCCCATAGATCCAATGCATTTGGTGGCGACCATATTAAACTCAGTTAGGCCAATTCCCAGTCTTAAAAAACATTTTAAAATATAAATTATATTTATTTGTAAGTAAATAAACTAATTATTGTCATGAAATAAGTAAGACTGATGGAGAGAGTTACAGACTCAGACAAATGTGTGGGTTGGAAAGAATAACCATGCTACCAACACATTCTGCTTTCTCTAATATCTTACGTTATTAGAGGCAGGTATAAGCTGACTTGAAGATGTTTATTAACCAATTAATCAACACAGGAAAATAGTTGACAATTAGAGAATTAATGAGGCTAATTTATTATGGCTGGTATTTATATCTTCATTACAATAAACTACATTCCCTAACTGATGGAAAGATAACAAATTTTACTGTGAAATCCAGATTCAACTGAGATGAAATTTAAGTGCTAAAACAGGATATGTTAACTTCTAAAATAATAATCTTATATAAATCTTATTCTCTTGCATAAAGCATTTTGTTCTTCACACTCTTTCTTTCAAAGACATAAAATGTTAGAAACATATATTTGAGATGAATCATATTTAGTGGAAGAATTGTGTGCTGCTATTTTAATTTGACTCATATGAATATGACAGAGGAGCTCCAAAATCTGTAACCTTAATGTCAAAGGGTAGCTTCATTCACTTTTTTTATTTGAGTTGTTATGCCCCACATTAATGTGTGTCCAAAACAAAAATTATGCAATTATCTGTGCTGTTTTCAGTAAAAGGCATTTGTAAATATGGAGAACTGAAATATCATATCTTAACATAAAACTCTGGAATTTCTAACATTATGAATCACAAAGGACATTTATGTTTATACTGAAAATATTTCTAGAGGATATGATTACATGGTTAGAGTAAAAAAGAATGCTTGAATTTAAAGAAGAAGAAGTTACAGTTCCTTTCATTGTACATATGCTTCTTTAGTAGTTCCAAAATTCACTTCAGGCCTGTCTTTTAAAATGTGAATATTTTCCGTATCTTACTGAGACAAGTTGGGGTCCCCTTAGTCTGTTGTAAGGCTTCTCTTGATACAGGGCAATACTGAAAATTGCAGATGTCTGTCATCAACCAGGATCTTTTTGTGTGCAATATTAGATATTCTACAGTTTTGATAAAAATTAATTTGAATATTAAAGAAATAATTCTGAAGGATGTAAACAGTATTAATACTGCAACTGAACCGAAGATATTTAAAGTTCAGATAAAATTTAAAAGAATAAAATAACATTAATATATATTGAGAATGTATCCAAACAGGATAGCAACTTGGGTCTTAATTTTTAAACCAAAGTGTTAGAAAGACAGTAAACATCCAGGATATGAGAGAAAAAAAGAGTCATTTATTTCACCTTGAAACCAGGATACAATCATAATATCACATGGAAATAATTGTAATTTTACATATTACTGTGTACAGAAATTATAGTACTTAATATCTACTCCCTTTGGGATGAAGGAATGAATTCCTCAGCTTCCTGGAATCTGTGGTACATGTTATCCCTTCATGTAACACTAGTTCAACCCAGTGATATGAGCATCTTAGTGAATGAAATTGTAAAATCATACAAAATATTTTGTTGTTGTGAAACGGGTTTTTAATTGTCTTGTATGGGAACACAGAACCTTGATGACTGAGTTCACAAAGCCAAAGGCTTTTTGTATTTGTGTGCTGAATGTAAAAGATGAGCATTTCAAGTGAATGTACTGTTATATTTTCTCACACCACCTTAATAAACAGACACTCATACTTAAGGTGGAAAAGAAATAATGAGAAACGTATGTAAGAACGTAATTGTGTAAATACGTACGATAAGCAAAGTGAATTTGTGAAATACGTAAACAAATTCAAAATTCGTGTACATATATATAAATAATCAAAAAGACATTTTAGGACACAATGGACAGATGTGTTTTAGCTACTTGTAACGCACCTCGTTTCGACATGAAAATAGTTCGGCAGATGGACACTGTCACAACATCATACAATTGCTCAAGGATCTGCCGAATAAGAACTTCAGAATTTTATTCTCCACTACCGAAACGAAATGTTGGTTACTTGAAACAAGTGCCATTATGATAACAAACGCTTATCCAGAAGTATACGAAAATGTATCTTGCTCCATTTGTGATTATGCATACTAGGACCACTACGTGATAAAACTACTTGGAAACAAACTTAAGATCCTATTTGTGATATTCTGTTCATAGCTAAGCTTTAATGTGACAAGCTTTGACCCTGCCATCTCATCCCAACTGTTTAAGTTTCACTCACTTCTATCTCCGGTTTCAGCATAGTATTTTCACCAGTTCTGCTGGGTTTATGTACAAATATACAAAAAAAAAGCTCTCTTTCCCCGTCATTCTGTTTGAAGTTGAAATGTAAAATAAAATAAAACCCCAAGGTAGAAAACTAAGGTAATATGTATAGTCGAATTATATCCTGCGGTGGGTATAACATAATGTACTTATAGAATCTTTTGTACAAACGTTAGGTTTCTACTATTTTAGGAAGAAATAAAAAACATTTTGTAATAATGAATTGTTTCATCTGAACTGTGTCCCAATTCAAGTGATTTTCCGTGACTGTACATGCTCCAGCTCTGGACCTTGTCCTTCGTTCCCCTCACATAAAAGTACAGAGGGCCCAGTAGCCACAAAAAAGCTGAGGAATGTGGTGAGGTAGTTGACCCTGGGAAAAAGTAGAGTCGTTGTAGTTCTGACGTCCTCTACCAGGTACCGAAACGTGTCACTCAGACGTATCTGCCATCTATTGCATACTGATAATAATAAAAGCTCTGCTACTTAATTTTCATGCATATATTGTTAAAGAAATGTTTCTTGAAATTTTAATTCACATCCAGTGTTGTACACGTCAATGTCGATGCCTACTGACAATACAACCAATGTTATTTGTAACAATGTATAAATTCTCGGTAGTAAACAGGAT
Organism: Cryptotermes secundus; assembly: GCF_002891405.2. NCBI lineage: Eukaryota > Metazoa > Arthropoda > Insecta > Blattodea > Kalotermitidae > Cryptotermes > Cryptotermes secundus. The sequence continues at coordinate 849,006 of NW_019723908.1, forward strand.
TGGCCGCTGGTATTGCCGCCATCTATCCTCAACATTCAAAACTAATTCAATCTATCAAATCATTCTGATTGCAAATCTGTAGATGTCACTACTCATATCAACGTTAATTCCTGCTACCTAGGAACAGCAACTGTAACTACACCAGTGCACGTGTAGTCGAGGAGGAACTACATTCAAGTCGTGTTATTTAATCATGAAACTACTACTACTACTACAAACTTCTCGTGTGTAAACAAGTTATGCAGTAATACTTTTTTCTTTAGCTTTCACGTTATGCTACTTACCCTGATGTAGTTCAGAAAAGCTGTAGTCTGAAGGCTCTTAACTTTGCAGGGCAGCAACACTATAACGCGCATGGTTACATGTTTACGGAAATGTTTCGGACGGTATCTGATAACGCAGTGACAACTGTGATCGGCTCTGTGTTAAAGCTTGTTAACATTCTTTTAGAATGTGACGCCATGTAGTTTTATAAATAAGTACCTATAAACCAAACTTCACGGCGTCATATCCCAGAAGACCGTAAACTTTATAGTGAGATACTCAATCTTATATACTCTCCTGTTGTTCGTATTCATGTTAACTTGAGTGAACAAAATAGTTCACATACAAATAATGAAATTAATGTAATGCATATATTTCACAAGCAGTAAGACGTCATCGTACAGTCATGTATGGCCCCTTATGGTTTCACGTCACACTTCCGTTCTTCCTAACTCATATGATGTAACAAGGATGGGTGTTTGGTTCTTTCGTAAAGCCAAGTGAGAAGTTACATGTCTGTCCGTACGTTACTCCAGTATCTAAACCCAAGAAAATTATCATTTAATTTCAACTGTATTTGTGGACATTCATCTCGTGTTTGAGGATTGAGGTTACAATAATTCTCTGACGAGGATGAGTAGGTCTATGCCCCATTCTACGTGGCATGAGGCCGTCCTCATCACTATCTACGTATATTTCCTGCAAAAGTATAACCTGTTTTATTTACTAACTACAGTGACTCAATGTGGAACTAAGGACGAGGCGTACAGTCTTTTGCCAGTAGCAGCTAGGTAGTGATTTGTGCTAGCCAGTACGTGTGAATGAGAAATGCCATTTGACTGCGCATGCTGTTGTAACTGTATGGGATAACACAGCCGGTCAGTTCTCAGGGAACAGCGCACAGCCCTCGACGCTGACGCGCAACTAAACACACGAAATCACAGGGCGTTTATAAGTATGTAATGGGTTCATAAAACTAAAGCCGCTGGATTTGTAAAATGGGCCCGATTTTAATTTTTATTTCGTGTAACTAATCGTGTAAGCAAATCGGCTGCAGTTTGTTTTTTAAGTGGCGGTCTTTAGCTGTTGCTTGCTTATTAGATGCGGTAACTGAACAGGTTATTATCGATGACTGTCTACATGTATATTCTGGGTGTAATCGGTTCGATTCCCGGCCTTGTTCTGACTATTCTAAGATTTATATAGATTTTCCTCAGTCTTTCCAGGCCAGTGCCATGGTTCTCTGCTTTGTCATCCATATCAGCTACAAATGATCACCTTTCAACCTCTATCGATGCTGTGTAATTCTTACTGTAGGCCGCGCCATAGCTCAAGCGGTTAGTCGCTGTCTTCCCACCGCGGCGGCCCGGGTTCGATCCCGGGTCTGTTCAAGTGGGATTTGTGGTGGACAAAGTGGCGCTGGGGTAGGTTTTCTCCGAGTACTTCGGTTTCCCTTGACAATCTTCATTCCACCAATTGCTCCACAATCTCTCTCACCTATCATCTGGGGCTGGTAAAATAGGCCAGAAGTGGCCACACTACAAGGAACTTAGTCCCACCCCACTAGTAATAATAAAAAAATTCTTACTGTTGAAACTGCACTGTTGAATATACCAAGGTTTCATCTATATGATTTGCTTCCAGGAGATACCCAATTATAATCGTGGATTAACTACTGGCTCTTTTGAATGGCCGCTTTCATGTAAGAAAATACTTTAAGTATACCACGATTGCCTCCTGCCAAATCCCTACCTGCTCATGATCACTCTATAGACTAGACTATAGCCTGTGATCATTCACAATCTCCATGCCACAATATTTGCCCATATTACGCAAGACCAGAAGTTAATAACATGTTCGTATGAGAATCCATCATTCACGATAGCCTCTACTCAACCTGCTTTAACGTAAATAACTCTGCTTTTTCCGTAGAGTGTATCTATGACCGTGTGTTTCTTATGAATCTCCCAATGAACATCCCTCATCCAAGCAGTCGATCCCAGTATCCGAGCGGTCTAGGGCATGAACTGTATTCGCCCGCTAAAACACTGGGATCGTGGGTTCGAACTCCACTCAAGACATGCGACGGGCTGACCCCCCCCCCTTTCCAAGGAATCCTACCGACTGTCTAGGAATAAGAAAATGAAGTGAAAGGAAGCGTTTCACGGATGCCCAATGTTAAAAAAATTCCCTGTAACCAATCTACGTTCTTTAATGCTGTCACGCATCTAGAGGTGTGTGACTATAGACGGGAATGGATTTGACATTGGTGCATGCTTATCCGTTGCCGCGAGAACACATTTATTGGTTCGTTGCCTAGGAATGGGTGTTTATCTGCCTATTGCATAGCAACTGCTGTACTCGTATTCCATTTCGAGGTCTCTGCCCAACAACGGGTCTGTACGCCACAATACATACAAATATACTAAACAAATATTCGTTTCAACATATGAGATGTTAGAAATTCATATGAGATTTTAGTTTCTAGAACCTGTAGGGATAAGCCGCTTGAATGACTTAGGCGCTTGTTTCGTTGGACACAAAGAAATAGGAGGAGTGGATTGAAATGGATTAGTGTGGCTCAGCATAGAGACCAATGGCGGGCACATATGAGGACAATAATGAACGTTTGGGTCCCATTTTTTTCCCCTTTGGCGCTATAGCCCCAATTTGGGCCTTGACCTACCTCCATGAAACTCTCCATTTCACTTTGGTTTACTAGATCATAGACATTCTGTAGAACTCCTTGGGTGGGTGATCAGCTTGTCGCAAGGTCTCTACCTGCACAGAAGAACAGAAAAACGCGCACACACCAACACTAAACATTCATGCCATGAGTGGGATTCGAACCTGCGATCCCCGTTTCCGAGCGAGCGAAGACAGTTCATGCCTTAGGCCGCTCGGCTACTGTGACCAGTTTTGTTCCCATTAAAGTTGGGGAAATATTGAGTGGTCGAGCTTCTAGTAGCTCTGCAGAAATTCCGGTCCTGATGCAGACAGCACCGTTAAAGATGAAACCGACTTACATGTAGTTTTTTACTTTTTGTTGCTAGTGGGTGGGACTAAGTCCCTTGTACTGCGGCCACTTCTGGCCTATTGTACCAGCCCCAGATGATAGGTGAGGGTGATTGTGGAGCAATTGGTGGAATGAAGATTGGCAGGGGAAACCGAACTACTCGGAGAAAACCTGCCCCAGCGCCACTTTGTCCGTCACAAATCCCACTTGACCAGATCCGGGATCGAACCCGGGCCGCCACGATGGGAAACCAGCGACTAAACGCTTGAGCTATGGAGCGGCCTACATGTGGTTAGTGATGTCATATGTTCATAAGGTCACAGTTTTCCAGCCAAGAAGTTTGATGTATTTATTAATTAGCCCTATAATACAAAATACTGGTAACAATATTGATCACTCGACCAGACCACTAAGTTGTGTTGTAAATGTACTTATTTTACTGTAACTTTACGTTATATGCAGTAATCCCACTGCTATAAATTTAGTCTTATTTCTGTCATCTTTTCGTGGCTGTACAGTTAATCATTCACCGGATTAGACGTATATCGTGAAAGTTGAGTGTATAATCAAGATTCCTGTACAGTTAACTAGACACGTGTGACATAAGCATGTCTGGACAGAAGTAGCGGTGTACAGGTAAAGCTATCCCTGTAACAGGCCGTGGAGGCCCATAGATTTGTGAGATATCGAGGCTCCGACATTTTCTAGACAATCGGCTCACATGTGGCGGTAAGGTTGTCAGCCTTACGCTCCGGCCGCATCTCTATCTCCAAGAATATTCCTGGTACTCATTTTTGTTAGAGGCTGATTCGATTCCAGGGCCATAGTGAGGCTGGAAAGATTAAGTAAATTAAACCTCATCTGGACTCGAACCCGCCATCTTCCAGCTTGTAACATAGTGTCTCAACCGCGTGCTCCCCTTTAGGTGCAGGAATTGCGATAAGTGAGTCCCTCTGTTTATATATCGGGAGGACTCTGATATTCAAGACAGCCTCGTATTGGAAGTGTGTTATTCGCGGGCCGTACGTAGCCCGCGCGCCACACTTTAACACTAACTTTATTAAGATTAAGTTTTGTGATCAGATATCGAGTTAGTGAGCTTCCATCTGTTCTGCGATTAGTCATGATAGATTACATGCGTCTTCAAGTTCCGCGGTCTTATGAGACTCGTATTGACCTAGCTTGATGTGAGTAAATGCAGTTTCCTCTATCATCCGTGGATCACTTTATATCCATCTTTGTTTGACCCAGTCCACCCATACACACACACACACACACACACACACTTTTTCATTCACCTAAAAGGCAGGCCCAGAGCTGATAACTTTGTGTCAGTGTTAGAGCGAACTAAGTCTCAGTGACAATAATTAATACATGTAGGATGTGATGCGGTGCAGTCTGGTACAAACACACCGACTTCTCCGCGGAAAGCACTCTCTTTATTTTCACCGTCGAAGATTAGGCCTAAGCCAAGCAAGTAGCAAGCAAGGTTATTGCTTCCTTATTTTATTTATCAATCCTGAAGATGGAGGCAGTAGGTTCCTCCGAAACGTCGGAGAAATTGAACCTGACTGCATGGTGTCATGACCCAGAAGGTGGTGCTGTGATGTAGTAATTCCCTGAGAGCATATTTTTTCTTAATTTTTCAGAAATTAAGCAACTCGTAAATGGGGTATAGAATTAGTATTTCATATGACGCCGTAGGATACTGTTAGTTTAGAATGTTCCTCATGGGCAGTTATAAATTCTGTCTGTTTTAATATCGCATAAAAAGCGTTTATTTTTACAGACCTCTCGGTCTACTCAGCCTCTAACAGAAATGAGTACTAGGAATCTTCATTGGGGTAAAGGGCGGCCGGCGGGAAAAGCTGATAAGCTCACTATCATCTCACAGTGGATTGTTTAGGAAATGTGGGAGCCTCGACGTCTCAGAATCCTATGGGCCTCCACAACTTGTTACAAGAATAGCTTTACTTTTGTATATGATTAGTAATAATTAAATTTGTAGACTATTATTAGTCATGTAGCACGAATGGGGTAGAAGAGGAATGCGTGTGGGATATTGGTGGAAAAGCCAGAAGGAAAGAGCTTACTGGGAAGACCAAGGCATAAGTGGGTGAACAATATTAAAATGGATCTTAGAGAGATAGAATGGGATGGATTGGATAGGATAGGATAGGATTGGATAGGATAGATCTGGCTCAGGATAGGGAACGCTAGAGGGCTCTTGTGAACACGGTAATAAACCTTCGGAATCTATAAAATGCTGGGAAATTCCTGAGTAGCTGCACAATTGGCGGCTTCTCAACAAGGTCTCAGCTCCATGAGTAAGTAAGACTATTATTAGTACGTTGCAATGTGAGGCAGACAGAATGCTAGTCCTCAGAAATCCTCACACGTTTTATCGGCCAGTAAATTAGAACGCCATTCCTTTGGACGAAGTCCTTAGAGAGACAGACTAATTAGTGGAAAATCAATACTAATTTGAAATATTTTCGTAGTAATTGTGTTATGGTGATAAATCCAATTGGACAATGCAAATATATGCAACTTTCCTTTAAGTTTCAAATTTGAAGGCAACTTGAATATTTTATGGACTCTAACTCAGCAATATTGAAACCCCAAAAAAGCAAACAGTAGAAAGTCTAATTTTATTCGAGCTGAAGTCAGTTATTCTTCCCCGATCTTGCTATTCAATTTGCTGTCCAGGGCTCTGTCCACTAGAGAATATAATTGGCCTAATATGGTCAATTTACGACAACATTTCCTTATCAGTGACAATGTCAACTCCACAGTTGATGTGACAAGCGTAGAGGATTTTATTAGATGAAACAGGCATTGTACTCATAACCTGTTACCACTGTGTAGTTGACTGTACGGACCGAAGCCACTTTATGGCCCATTCGTAGATAGTATGAAGTTCTGAAAATAAGTTAGGTTGATGTCTGGTTCCCTTCAAATGCCTCAGTCTGAATACCGAGGCTAGCAGGAAGAGTAAATTAATAATTATAGCCTAAGTTTAGTGCCCCATTTTTGTGTGCAGTTTCTACGTACAGGTGACAGAGTTCAAATATTTGGGACGACCGTAACAAATACAACAAGTGAGTAATGAGGAAATTAATAGAAGATTGAATTCGGTTAATGCTTGCTACCATTCAATTCAGAACTTTTTGTCTTCTGATCTGTTGCCTAAAAACGTAAAAATTAAAACATGCAAAACTATAATTTTGCCTGTAGTTTTTTATGGGTATGAAACTCGGTCTTTGACATTAACGAAAGAACATAGAGTGACTGTGTTTGAAACCAGGCCAATGAGGAGATTATCTGAATCGAAGAGGGATAAAATTGTAGGATGCTACACAAAACTGCATTATGAAGAGCTTCATAAATTCTACTCTTCGCCAAATATAATTAAAATAATCAAGTCAAGGAGGATGATATGGGAAGAGTATGTAGCACACAATAGGTGCGCAGACAGGATTTTTGTAGGAAAGCCAGAAGAAAAAAGACCACTGGGAAAACCTAGAAGTAGGCCGAAAGATTAATATTAAAATGGATCTTAAAGAAATAGGGTAGGATTGTATGGACTGGATTGACCTGACTCGGGATAGAGACTGGTGGAGGGCTCTTGTGAACACGTTAATGAACTTTCGGATTCCATAAAATATTGGGAAGTTCTTGAGTAGCCGAACGAAGCTTTTCAAGAAGGACTCAGCACCTTCGAGTTGGGTATAAATTCCTAATATATTAAATTTGAAGATGTCACCTCAGATTCTCGCATTGTTGTTTATAATTGCCAGTATGTAAAATTCGTTTTTATGCTTACGACGTAGGTGTATCTATATAGACGCAGAATTTCACGTAAAGAGGGCTAAAGCGGCAGTGTTTCTAATATATATTGGGAGGTGCCCGGTTTGAATCTCGGTCGTGACTACAATTATCCTAATTTACGATTTTTACGATTTTACTCTGTTCATCCAGGGAATTCCGGGATAATACCGGGAAATATGCCACGACCCCTTTCTGCCGAACCTTGAAATGTTCGCTGAGCCTTATAATCGCTGTATAGGCCTATCTTCTGATGCCAAATTACACTGTGCTAATTACAGATGTTAATCAAAGTTAAAGTCAAAGTCACATTGCGACTGATGGCCAATCAGTCAGTAAGTCTTGGTGTCGAGCACCCTCCTGGGGCTCATGACAAGATATTTATTACTGTTTGACAGTTGCCGTCTTCTTTTTTGTGGTCGCCCTCTGTGACGAGAGGAGGGTCTGTCTTTTATATATGCTGCTGGTCCTTGCCAGCGCAGTCTTTCTTTGGTCCGAGTCCCTTGGTGCTCGAGACCATATTTGACTGTTTCAAATTTGAGACTTCCCTTTACGTCGCCTCCTACGACTCGCAGGGTCACGGTGGAGGTATTCGACCCCGCCTCCACACGGGTTATATAGACTCGGCACGGACTACATCTGTAGTATTGTTGCGTGAATGTCTGTTTCGGCCGTTATCCAGCAACGGCCGTTGTTTACAGATTAATTTCTTAGCAACGGCTATTATATAGCTACTTATTTCACGGTCGTTGCCTAAAACAGGTCAACATGCTACTATATTACGGAGTCAATTTTATTCCATACATGAGTAGGTATGTCATATTCAGTAGGGGTGAAAGATTACGATATGGAAGGTAGGAGTTCAATTCCTGGAAAGGGCAAAAATTATTCTCTTAGCCGATAAGTTCAGATCACCTTTGGGTTCTACCCAGCCTCCTATTCAAATTCACAGACCTTCCGAAATTCTTTTTCTCCGAGGTTACAACGGCTGTAGCGTGAAGCTGACCTCTTACATCCGTCTGGAGAAGAGGTTCAGAACATATGGGGCTTTGCCCACATATCTATTTATGACATGGCAGTTAGACAAAAGGTTAAGTGTAACTTTCATTCCATTTCACATAATAGCTAACACTGTAAGATATCTCTCATCTGTTGTACATGTCTCGCGGATCAGAATTCTAAACTATTAAGACTGATTGATTCTTCTTTATAATTAACAATAAATTCTCAGCTTCTCTGATTGAAACGTAAGGTTTTTTTGTGAAATATGAGGAGGTTACAATGCAGAAAGCTGGTGTCGTGATGTATTTCAGCTACTATCAAACCGAATATTTAGATGGAAAGACACAAAACTAAATTTTCAGTGAAATAGCATGTCCTAATTGAGTTTCGAAGCTGGGACTTCTGAAATATCAGATAGGCTTGATAATGACTCTATCTGATCTTTCGGTATGGAAGAGAATTCTGATTACAATAAAGATAACTTGTAACCAATAGAGATTTTAACTTGATACCTTCAAGATGAGAGTCAAATATAGTATGGCTGGTGATACAATTTCCTCTGCTCGTTGTCTTGGTAAATTAGCGGAAGCACATCTGGTCACTGTTGATGTGTATGGCAGTAAAGGACAGATGTCTTAACTTGGCTCAAGCGTTAACGCTTCTGTCTTGCACCCGGGAGCTGACGGTTTCGAATTTCGTTTGGGACACTGGATACTCTGACTGACGAATTTTATGGATCTCCTAAATATTTCCAGATACGCGCTGGGATAGCATCCTTACATAGGCCACGACCTCTCCCGTCTGTATCCTTTTATATTCAGTGCACCGTAAACAATCTAAAGTTCAATGCTACGGGCTATGCGATATACACGTAGTCTGAAATACTGACAGTGTTGCGCATGTGAGAAATTATAATCTCAATTTGAAACGTTGTCGTCTTGCAGAAAACATTTAAAGATGGCCAAACTAAAGCATTGAAATTCCTGGTATTCGTCATTTCAAAATTAGAATATTTCAAAATATTCATGTCCCTCAATTAAAAAAAGAAACCCCGTGGCTTTAGTCCGTAAGCGAACTATACCGACGGGCGATCGCCGCTTGTCGGAGAAGTTAGCGCCAACTTTAGCGGATATAGAGGGTCGCGTGGTCAGCGCAAACGTATCCCCACGGCCATTAATTTCGGTTTTCTGGACCGGAGCCGCTACTTTTCCATTCAAGTAGATCCTCAATTATCCTCACGAGGCTGAGTGGACCCCTTTCCAGACCCACTACTTCTCAGAAAATCTGGTAGGTCTGGGAATAGGACCCGGGACCTCTGGATCTGTAGCCAGGAACTCTGACCACTAGACCACAGAAGCGGTCCGATCTCTCAACATCTAAAATTTTACGTAAGGAACTACGAGACAATTAAACTGCTTGTTCGACAAAAAATGTTGTTCCTATTAAAAATAAGTATAAAATTGAGTTAGCGGGCTTTTCCTTTCAGTAAAGAACGTGTGTGTATGGTAAGAATATTTATCAAATTTTCTTTCTTCTCCTTCCCTCCTACTGTCCGTTCTTGTAATATGTTTTCTCTCCCGTACACTCCCTTCCGTTTCGCTAAAAAGAAGATTTGTATACATTTTCTTCTTATTTTTCTTGACGTAAAAAGTAATATTTTTATAGTATCACGTTTCTGGGGCAATAAGAATTATTAGTTGATATTGGCAGGCAACATATTGTTATCCGGCAATATGCAAAGTTGGTCCCCTCCCTGCCACCTCTCATCCAATCGCTTAAGTAAATTCGTTGCATGGCAGTTCAGGACAGAAAAATAAGTGGGGAGAAAGAAAAAGAGAGGGTAAAATTACGTATCGGATGAACAAAATGTGCGGCTGCTGGACTCCGATAAGAGACACACAAGAGGGAAAGAGAGAAAGAGAGAAAGAGAGCGGAACGGACTCGCATATCGAATCGACTGCTTGCGGAAACTAAGCTCGATACATATTCAGAATAAGCTGCTCGTGCTCGCCGTTACAAGAGGCAATGTTGCCACACAGTAAAAATGAAAGTATTTTTCCTCAAACTGTAAACTGTAACCGCCTTATATACTCGTATGTGTACGTTAAAGAGTGGGTTGAATATTTGGCAGTTACTTGCAAGATAAAAGGATTTTGTGTTTTTGTGGAATCAGAACGGTCATCAATTTCCTTTTCTTCTTTATATTATTAATTTTTTGCTTCATTATTTATGTTTTTCAAGGAGGATTAGGTGGGCAGGGTATGTAACAGGATGGGGGAGACGAGGAATGCATATAGGTTATTGGTGGGAAAGCCAGAAGGAAAGAGACTACTGGGAAGTCCAAGGCGTAGGTGGGTGGACAATATTAAAATAGATCTTAGGGAGATAGGATGGGATGGTGTGGATTGGATTGATCTGGCTTAGGATAGCGACTAGTGGAGGGAACTTGTGAACACGATAATGAACCTTCGGGTTGCATAAAATGCTGGGAAATTCTTGAGTAGCTGCAGAATTGGTGGCTCCTCAAGAAGGGCTCAGCTCCATGAGTAAGTAAATAAGTAAGAATGTATTTTTTCTTTTCTTCTTGTCTTTGTTTCTTTGTTCTCTTACCTTCTCTCTTTCCTTATATTTCCTTTCTTCTGTACTTCATTTCTCTCTTCTTACCAGTGTTTCCTCTGCATTTAAATATTGTATTGTCACGTTTTCGGGGTTCCGTGACTAATAATAACGGGTTCTGGATTTGGTGATTGGATTTATTGGCACTTCTTTACAATTAAAACCAATTATAACAGCTCACAATCAATGACTGCCTAAGACTCGCTAAATTCCTTATTGGACTACGAGTGTATTCTCTTTCGCGGTGACGCATGACGATAGAAGGCTCAATTCCGAATGAACTCTGAGCTTTCTTATGAATGAATTCAGTTTTATAATTTCGGACGAACCGAGGAGAGACAAACACCTCGAACAGTTCGTCCCTTATTTTCTGTGTTTTGTCCGTTGCTACGAAACGTGCTTAGCGGTTTGCTACGAAGTAACGGAGGTCCTTCTGCTGTTGATTGTGTGACCTCGGGAATGTGTTTATCACGTTGTCTAGCAATGGTCATATTTGTCACAATACATATAATAACAGACTTAAGTGCACATTTCACTTGGTAAAACTAGACGCAGATGTTCGGATATTATTAAATTTAGCTTACGGAAAAGAGGATATATCAGGATATGGACTAAATTCGACGGTGTCAGGAAAAGGTCTATGACGGACTGTGTCCGTAACAGGTTAATATACACGCGTAT